>NC_138750.1:53869515-54092775 GCF_965113315.1 Podarcis vaucheri
TGAGTTAATTAACATGTGCAAATGAAACGTAGCTTCATTACTCCTCTGGGAGCAGTGGCAACTCATCTGCCTCAGAGATGCTTGTAAGATCGATGCCCCCCCCCCACTCTCCCCAAAATCTGCCTTGCTTCAAGCCCACACTTCTCCTCCAGTTTAGCGTGTTTAGATAAATTGTTCTTTTAATAGCAATCTAATCAAATGAGCTTTGCGCCGGGAAGAGCAAATCGGATGACGCCTTAGAAGAAAGCGCAGAGGACGGGAGCATTGATGATAGCTGTTTTTTCCTTGCTCGCTGTTGCCGAGCACATGGCTGAGGATCACATGGTCAGCAGGCATGTGCTTTTCTCCTGCTCCCGAGTCCAGCGCTGCTGACACGCACTTGTCAGTCACACTTCCATACTGATACCAGATCCCCGGCAACTGTTGCTTCATCCAGCTGTGGTTCTATAGTTACAGTTCCTATGTATGTTTGTGGGTGTGCACCAGAAACAAAACAGCAGCAGAAGTGCCATGGGAAATAACACATCAGGCAGCAGAGTGTTATACTTTACTTGAGTATACTGCCCTTATATGTATATGTGTGTAAATTATAATCTTGCGGCTGGCTGTGTTTTACAGAATGTCAGGGAATGTAACTTCAAATCCGCATTTGCCCTTTACAGTATTTCTTTTGCAAACTTGAAACCTCCCAAGACTAATGCGTCTGTCTGGGTTCTTCACCTTTAACTAGAACTGATTTGCAGAATCTCCTGCTATGGAGATAATTGTAATGAGAAACATTTGGCCTACAGCATTTCTGGCGCTTTCAGTGCTGTCAACACAAGCGTCAGATGTAATCCTGAGCAAGTACGTGATCTAGCAGTGCTGCCCTTACTCAGATGTAAGGACCGGCGGGTTGTGTCCAAGGTACCACTAAGGACTCCTGGGGCCCCCCGAACACACTTGGCTTGTCCTGGATCTAAAAAGCAGAGGTCTAAGCGATTTTGGCTTATGCCCTGCAACTCCCCCCCCCCCAAGAAAACCTAATTGCTGTTTGTTCTACTTCAGCGCTAAACCAGGAGTTTTCCTGGGGAAAAGTGGCGAGGCAAATGGGGGTATGGATGAGCCCCCAGACTTCCGCTTGTCCCACCGCTTTCCCCCGGGAAAACCTTATCTTCACTGCTGGATAGGAGCAAATCGGGTCCTCTGATTCAGTGCTGAAGAGCAAGAGAAAGCAGCAGTGTGGATGCGCCCCAAGTTAATGTCACCTAGCTGTGTATTTGTTCTGCTGGTGCAATCTTTTTTCACCAGCAGAACAATCCATAAACTGGCAGGCTGCACAATCTGTTGTACCATGAGCTTCTCCTAGTGTAACTGTGGTGCTCGATTGCTCTGCATTAAAGCTCACCAGTTTGCCAGTGCAAGAGCCCTGGTGTTAATGAACAGGGAAGTCTGAATATAGTCCGCCATGTTCAATATGGCTTGTTCCCTAATCTATTTATTTCTAAGATTTCTTAACCTGCCCTTCACCATAAGGCCCCAAGGTGAATTATGACAACATAATACACCATTTTAGGATTGTAAAACAGGTGAAACCATTCCAAACGGAACAGAACAGTGTGCAGTTAGTAAAAGAGGAGGGGATCCCTCAGAGCAAAATACTTTAGCTGTCGCTGTGTTTGGACTGCAAGCGGATGATGGCACTTAAGAATTAGCAGTGAAAGAGTTACATAAAACTGCACTGTTGGGATTTTTCTTCCTTGCTTGCTTATATCTCCCCAAGGGGCTTATTCCTGCGTATGCCTTGTTTCACTTGGCTGTTTTAATAACTAACCCTGCTCTGTCCTCATGCTTTTTTGTTCCCCTACCTCTCACCTCCTCCTGCGACCAGCTGCCGCCCTTTTCTCTTTTCTTCCTGCTCTAGCTGTTTTCATACACATTCTGAGGTTTGCATTAGCAGTCTCAGGACCTTTTCTTCTCAGCTGTTGGTTTTATGCTGGCAAAAACAAACGGGTGAATTCAGATCACACAGGGCAAATAAAGCAAAGGATAATAGCCCTTGCAGAGCAAGCCCCATGCTGTGTTTATCTCTCCTCCTTCTCAATGTAAGCAGCAGCTCTGCCGCTCAGAGGATGGGCCCCCTGGAGAATGGTGTTGCGTAAAAATGCCTTTGGGAGCTTGCTTCTTAACCCTGAAGTCTGCATGGGGATGCCTCCGCCTTTTGTGCGGAAACCATGATTGCTGCAAATATGCACATTCATGTATTACAAAGCAAGGATGTTTCTTGCAACAAATATGTGGATAACATCCCCATGTCTTCAGGAAGCTGCCTTACACAGAATCAGACCAATGGTTCCTCCAGCTTATCATTGTCTGCACAGTGGCCGGCAATGGCTTTTCAGGGTTTCAAACAGGAATCTGTCCTGTCCTGAAGTATACCTGAAGGAGCGTCTCCACCCCCATCGTTCTGCCCAGACACTGAGATCCAGCATCAAGGGCCTTCTGGTGGTTCCCTCACTGTGAGAAGCCAAGTTAACAGGGAACCAAGCAGAGGGCCTTCTCAGTAGTGGCGCCCTCCCTGTGGAACGCCCTCCCATCAGATGTCAAAGAGATAAACAATTACCTGACATTTAGAAGACATCTGAAGGCAGCCCTGTTTATGGAAGCTTTTAATGATTGATGTTTTAATGTATTTTTAATCTCTGTTGGAAGCCACCCAAAGTGGCTGGGGAAACCCAGCCAGATGGGCGGGGGTACAAATAATATATTATTATTATTATTATTATTATTATTATTATTATTATTACCACTACCACGGTGGTACCTCGGGTTAAGTACTTAATTCATTCCGGAGGTCCGTTCTTAACCTGAAACTGTTCTTAACCTGAAGCACCACTTTAGCTAATGGGGCCTCCTGCTGCTGCGCCACCGGAGCACGATTTCTGTTCTCATCCTGAAGCAAAGTTCTTAACCCGAGGTACTATTTCTGGGTTAGTGGAGTCTGTAACCTGAAGTGTATGTAACCTGAAGCGTATGTAACCCGAGGTACCAGTGTGTGTGTGTGTGTGTGTGTGTGTGTGATTTAAAATTAACGAAAAAGTGTCTGCATCAACGGGTGGATTGTTCCTTGAACACTGGCCAGAGCTCCACTGATGCTCAACGCTTCATTAAGTGAATAGTAATAAGTGGTAGCCTGAGAAGTTTGTATCTTCCCAGGAAGTTGTCTAGGCCTTTCTCGCATTCTGTGTACATCTGCTATAAATGCCCAGGATTTACATGGCTCCCCAGAGCCTATTGGGTTCCTTCGCACTGAAGTTTCAACGTTACTGAATGAACAAGGGTTGGGTGTATTCTGCACAGCTGGGAATGTGTCACAGGAACAGAAAATCAACTGAATGGCATAGAATGTGGCATATAAATCATGGTAGATTTTTGAGTTTAAAAAGCAAGTTTTTAGATCTCATTCATTGCCATTAAAACCACTGCATGTTCTTCCCATTACAGGCAATCTCTGGTGAGGGCAAAAATCCAAATTATTTAGAAACCTGAAGAGCAAAACCAAATAAATTATGAAAGTCTTGAGTGGATGTATACAGCACCACCTAATTTGCACAATTGACTCTAGGTTTTGCAACCAGATAGTACTTCTTTGAGTCCGGTAGTTTGTGAGAACGCTAGAGCAGACCCTTTAGAAAGTCGTGGGTTCAGGTTTCATAGATTGCCCTCCATATCTAGCTGAAATCAATGCCAAGACACCTACTGATTTTAACGTATCTGGATTGCAGTTGAATTCTGCAAGTGGATTGAGCATAGTGTCCACATGAGACTCATGAGGCAATGTAGGTAGTCTCTTGACCAAAGAGATTCAGGCTTTAATGACGTGTTTGTGACCCACCCCCTAGGCCTTGGACTATGGGTAATATATGAACCAAGATTTCTAGGTGGCCGCTACTTCTTAAATCAAGAACTCGAACTGCTGTTTGTTTTCAGAAATGCAATCTACACACACACACACACGGCAGCTGGAAGCAGAGGGGTCAGGCTGACTCCAGGGTAATGAGATATGGAGATTTGCACCTCCAGCTCAAATGCATCCCAGGTCAGCAGTGGTGACCACACAGGGCTGTCTTTGGACATGTCTGCAGTGCCAGAGTTTCTGGAGTGGGAAGTGAGCCTCTTTAAGGCAGCCAAATAAGCCTCCGAAAGTTACTAGCTTGCCTTTCTTTTCTTAACCATGACAATTTTGATACTGCTGCACTTAGATCATGATAATGTAATGGACTGGCGAGACGCAGAGGAACGCTGGGAGGTGCCAGGGAGAGAAATCCCAAGGGAAGAAGGCTCAGAGCCCAGGGAGTGGTGGTGGGACGATGATGAGTGGTCAGAAGGAGAAGAGGGAGAAGACTGGGAGGAGGAGGTGTCAGAAGTTGAAGGGGAAACAGGGCTTAGTGAGCAGGGAGGGTCTGTGGCAGAGAGAAGGCCAGAAGCAGAAGCAGGTGAAAAGGGAGGTGAAGAGGCTGGTGAAAAGGGAGATGAATCAGGCTGGTGAAGAAGCTAGGGTGTCTCCCATGCCTTCTGCGACAAGCTCTCCTCCCCACTGGTATGAAGAGGGAGGAGCAAATACAGGCATGGAGCTGGCAAGTCTTAGATTGCTTGAGAAGGACCCTGGGGAGGAGACGACTTAGGCAGTTGTGGGAAGGCAGGGACCTTCAATCTCCACAACTGTCTCATAGGGGTAAGTGTCGGACTTGCATTTGACCGAAATACTTCTCCGGTCGAGCCTTCTGAATCTCCTCCGACGATGATTAATGACCTGAGCCTTTGATAAGGCTCCAAGCACATTTCCCATTACATAGAGCAGTGTTTCCCAACCGGTGTTCCGCGGCACATTAGTGTGCCGCCGGAAGTTGCCTGGTGTGCCGTGGGAGGGAGGCGGGCGAGTCGGGCTAATCCTCCGACGAGCTCCACCTCCAGACCCATTGCTCAAATCCTTTAACCCAGGAAGGCAGGAGGGCGGGGAGGGGGGGGAGAAAGAGAAAAAAGAAAGGGTGGAAAAAAAGAGGGGGAAGAGAAAATATTTTTTTAAAAAAAGGAAAGAGGGGAAAAAAGCGAGGGATGGAGGAAGGGGAAGGGGGAAGAAGATGGGGGGGTCTTTGTGTATAAACAGAAGGGGAGGACAAGGAAGAGGGGCGGGGCTTGGCAGGCAGCAGATAACTGGGGAGGGGGGCGCGGCTGGCGGCGGCTCAAGGCAGGAAGGGAGGAGCTTCCTCGCGGAGAGTCTTGGGCTGCAGAGATTTCCCGTTCAGGAGCGCGGGAGGCCACGCCGTGGATGGGAATCTCCTCCTCCTCTTCCTCCTCCTCCTCCAGGAGAGAGGGTGGTCCGCCCCACCGAGTCGGGCCTGCTCAATCGTGGGAGCCTATAGTTAGAGCTCAGCTCCTTTTCTTGCCTTCCCCGCCCCCCCCACGGAGCACATTTTCCTCACCCCCCCAACCCCCACATGTAGAATAGAAGCCCTCCAGCCTCCACGGTGCACAAACTCTCCCCTCTGCAGCGAAGCGCTTTGTTGCATATCTTTGGTGAGGTTTTTAGGCAGTCTTGGTGCACCTTAAATCAGCGCTAATTGCGCCTGGACGCAGTATTTACTTCCGAGTAGGCCCCCTTCTCCCCCCCCCGTAGCACCTGACGTTGCTATTCGTATCATCAGGTTTGTTTGTTGATAATTTAATTGTTTTAAAAGCATCATGCTAAAGAGCTCTCTCCCACCCCCAGACCCTTGGGCAAAACAGAAACACACACATACACAAACACAGAGATTGAGCCCTGCAGGTTTTATGAAATGAATGGATTCTGAATGCCTGTTTCAGTGGCTTGTCCGCCTTAGGCTGCTGGGCCAGACACCTGTTACACGGTGCAGTCCGTAAGCTGTGAGCGCTGCTACCTGCCGCCGAGACCACGTAACGACAGTCTTGAAAGACCTACATTGGCTCCCAGTACCTTTCCGAGCACAATGCAAAGTGTTGGTGCTGACCTTTAAAGCCCTAAGCGGTTTCGGTCCAGTATACCTGAAGTAGCGTCTCCGCCACCATCGTTCAGCCCAGACACTGAGATCCAGTGCCAAGGGCCTTCTGGCAATTCCCTCACTGTGAAAAGTGAGGTTACAGGGAACCAGGCAGAGGGCCTTCTCGGTAGTGGCGCCCGCCCTGTGGAATGCCCTCCCATCAGACATCAAAGAGATAACCATTACCTTCTATGCTGTTACTATTTTTTTTATTTTTTTTTACATAAGTAAAAAGTGACCTTTCCCCATCTGGCATGGTGGTGTGCCTCGAGATTTTTTTCATGAAACAAGTGTGCCTTTGCCCAAAAAAGGTTGGGAAACACTGACATAGAGTATTCAGAACGCAGGGAAGGACGAGACGTTTATGAGCTACTTCGCCAAAGAGTTTTATTCCTAACTACACAGACAGAAAAGAAACATCCTCTCTTTGTGAAAGCAGAGAGCAACTGGAAAAACAAAATAACAGGAAACCAGTAAACATCACATCTGTCTCCTGTCTTCCGTGAGACTTCCAACAATATGGAATCTCTGGAATGTAAACAGAGTCTTGTGACTCCAAGCAACTGCACAGTGGCACAAACAGAAACTAACAGTAAGACCTACCAAGAAGAGTTTTTGTGCTCATTAGGCCTGCTGCTCCTGAGCAGGGCTTGTTCCTTCTACTACAGGCAGCAACCATTTTGCATGGGGGTTCCGTTTGTCAACCCCCCCCCCCATGCCTCGGCGGAGTGTGCATAAGCCTGCCCTGCCCTGTTACGCCTGCATTCCTCCCTCTTCAGTGTCCAAAAGGGCCCACGTGTTGGTGGACACGCCTAAAATGGTCACTGCTCCTAATGAGTTAACTTCACTTACTCTATGAGATTTATTGCTCGTTGGCTCCCTGATAGATAACTGCCAACAGAATTGCACAAACATGATTCCTGAAGCCACACTAGAATATATGAGCACATTTCTGAGGGAAGCAGGGGCCAAAATAGAGACCAAAGCAGAGATAATTTTATTGAGTAAGTTGTTGGGAAGAATTTGGTGACAGTCTGAAAGGCACCATTGGAGAGAATTAAGCCCACAGCATGAGCAGAGTAGACAGAGATAAGTTGTTCTCCCCATCTCATAGTGCTAGAGCCTACGTTGATATTGATTGGCACCAGACTCAGGGGAGACAAAAGGAAGGAAGCAGTACATAAGCATTTTGTGGAATTTGCTGCCACAAAATGAGATTATGGCTACAGGCTTAGATCAGGTCGGACAAATTCATGTGCAGGGGAATGTACCTATGGCTAATAGTCATAATAGCTAAGTGAATCTTCCATGTTCAGTGGGAAGAGACAGCGAAAGGTGCTACTGCTTGTGTACTTACCTGAGGCATCTCATTATCCCACCCTGGTAAGAGAGAGGCTTCGGTTGGGTCAGGAGTGTGAGAATCTGGGGCAAAAAGAGAAGACTTGCACGGCTCATTCAAGAGGAGGATTCCTGAAAACAAAGGAAAAGAGTGGTAGAGACCAGTGGTTTCAGGACCCTGGACAGAGCTGTGAAAACAGGCTACTTGTTCCAAGGCACACTGAGTCCACTTACGCTCTGAGCCTTACTGCACCTATCATGCTCCATCTAATAAAGGGGCAACTCTCTGGTTGCAAGCCCACACACCATCATCTCTCCAGGAGCTCATGCTGTGCATGCTGTCTCTGTTGCCCTGCGAGCTCAGCTGAGTACATGGGGGAAATATACCAGCTCCTTGGTGGAATGGGATTGGGGGCTGTCATTCCTGGGGCATGCAGACACCCGATGGCCTCAGGCTTGGATGCCTCAATTTCAGTGGTGGGACTTAGTTCCAAAGCTTTCTCAGTTTGACCCTCAGCTTCTGTCTCTGGGTTGCTATTGGGCTTTGCAACCAGGGTATTGTAGGGAGCAAGATGATGAACTAAATCGGCCTTTGGTCTCCTTCAGCAGGGGCCTCTCACATCCTTACATTAGCCAGATAAGAGAGTGCTTTTGGGTAGGGAGGCAAAGGAAGTGGTGGTGGTGCGACCAACTGGGGGTCTGAGCCTCTGAACTGGGAAAGGAAGAGTTTTCTGGAGAAGAATGCTGCTTCACGAAGCCTGCAGGAAGTGCAGGCATGAGTTGGATCGGACGCTGCTGACAGGCCAGCCTGTCTTGTCTCTGGCCAGCCGCTTCCCACTGTGTGCAAGAGGAGTGTTGAGAGGAACCAACAGCTGCCGGCCTCCTCAGAGCAAGACTCGGAAAGCCGCCTTGTGGTGCGTTTCATCCGAGTGTTCTCAGCCTCAAGGGCAAACACGTACGCTGGCAAGCGGAACTAGAGCCAGAGACAATTGCCTGCTCAGCCTCCCTGCAAGCAGCCAATAGCAGAGGAGTAGTAGGATTTCTTTTAAAGGGGCTTTCAAGGGAAACTAGCCTGGTTGCGGCAGGAGTGGCGCAACAAATAGTTTTAACTTCACTGCAAAAAAAAGAAAAAAGAAAGGACGTCCAAATGCAAGAAAGTGTGAATGGCTGAGATACCAATATCCCTTTTGTAAGAAGTTCAATGCCTGCCTGTACGATTACCAGGTTGTAGGGGTGGGGGAAAGCAAGAGATGGCAGAGAGGGTCTTTGTGCAGAGAGGGCATCCATTTCAATGGGAGGTAGGTGAGTGGGCAGCGGTGATATCAGCTTCTGAGAGCAAATTGCTCAAACGTGCAAGCTGCAGATGTGATCTTTTGCTATAACCGGCACAAATTTATTTCACTAAGTACAGTAAGGGATCATAAGAGAGGCACAAGCAGTTTATTTTCTGTCAAACAGGAGCTAAGCAGTCATCACTCATTCCTCCAGGAGGGCTTTGGCAGGTGTCCAAGGAACCACACTGCGACATACATTAATAAAGAGATTAATTTCCCACGTTAGCAGGATAAGAATGATGATGAGCAGGACTGAAAGTCTGGAGCTCTCTTTCCCCCACCTCACACCCCTGCTGTCTCCCCATGGGACGAGGCTGCACTCGGATGCATTTAGAATTTTAAATGGTGTAGCTTACTTTGCGGGGGGGGGGGGTGTTAATTGTTCTCCTGGCAAGGATGCAATGCCTATATGCTGAAAAAATCCAGTCTCATAAAGGAGAAGGAATGACAAACCAAGGCTTTATTATCACAATGGCTTGCCCTCTGAGAGGCAGTAGCATTTTCATGTTCAACCCCTGCAGCCCAGAGCATAAAAGCAAGTTGTATTCCCAGGTTGAGAGTCAGCTTTCTAGACATACCGTATTGCTTTGTCCAGAGGTTTTGCACAAGCCTGCCAAAGCTAAATAGTTTTAATAGCCTGATTCTATGCAGGTTTATTTGAAATAAGGTCCCACTGAGTTTAATTGGTCTTACTCCCAAGCACATTACTTCATTGTTATTTTGTTAACAGAGATTTATATCCCACCTTTCAGATAGAATTTATTTGGGCAGCCTACACAGTTTCGCCATCAAATACAAAATAATAAAAACAGACGATAATGCAGCATAAAACCAGGTGCTATTCCAAAATTAAAGTGCTTAAAACAAAAGAACCCAAGAAATTAAAATTTTGAAAGCTCTGTGCTGGACACACACACAAAATAGCAACGTTGGTGCCGGGCGAGTCTCCCTGGAAAGGGCATTGCAGAAATGGGGTGCTGCTGCCAAGAAGGCTGTTTTCCTGGTAGCCATTCACAGCACCCTTTCAGAGAGTTGTTCTTTACGAAGGTTCAATCTGACATCCCTTTGTGCAAATGACCTTTGGCTCTTATCGCTGCCAGTGGGATCCCATGAGGACTAAAGCCCTGAGCAATCAAAGTCTGAGAAATGGTCGGTGATATCAGTTCCAAAGATTATTGCACATTTGAGCGTGGCCGAGAAACGAAACCTAGGATGGGGATACTGGATGAAGGTGGGTAGGTAACTGCCTTACGCTGCATCAGATCAATACATCTACTCTATCCCTGTGTTATGACCTCTTCACAGAGACGAGAGCTGTTCAGACCAGAGTGGGCTTGATTCTTAAGGGCTCGGATCCCTGGGAAAAACAGGGGTAAGGGAGGAAGAAGTTTAAATCTCACCCCAGGAGGTTTCCAGGACATGCCTTTACCCCCCCTTCTCCCCATTAAATGAATGGTTGCCATACACTCTTCGGGGGGAAAGTGGAGTGACGAATTAGGAGAATCCTCTTCTGATTGCAGGAGTGTCAGCCTTCACTATCAAGTCTCCCTTCGGGAGATGCAGTGTGCCACCGTGTTATCTGTATGTGGAGTCCATCAAGACTCACTGCAACCCCCATTGGTTGCTTACAAGCTCTCGCCAAAAAAACAGACCCCCACCATTCACCATAATGAAGGGGGAGGGCGGAGAGAGAGAACCTATGCTTTGTGCTTAGAATTTAGGGTAGTAAATAAAGCTGGCTTCAGTACACCCTATAACCTGCTCCTTGATCACTCAGACTGTCCCATTTAATATTTGGGTCCTGTGTTTGTATGTGATATTTTACTAGAGTGGAACCTCGGGATTCGGACGGGATCCATTCCGGAGCCCCGTTCACATCCTGAACAGAACGTAAGACATGACTTCGCAAGCGGCAAAACCCGGAAGTAACACACTCCGTTACTTCCAGGTCACCGCGGAGCGTAACCCGAAAGCGCTCAACCTGAAGCGTATTTATCCCGAGGTATGACTGTACTGTGTTTTGATGTTATCTTGTTTATTTCATAAGCTACTTTTGGAGCATCTTAGAAATAGTAACAAAAAGACAAACAAATTCTTAGTTGCTCTGAGGTTTGCCTACTCCAAGTAATACCCTAACTTGGCTGTTGGTGTTGGCATGGTTCCCCCCACCCCCCATTTTTAGAAATATCCTGCGTGCCTGCCAATCATATAGCACAATGGTTTTGCATGCGTTGGCATTCCATGTTCTGGATGACATGCATAATATGTAGGCTATTTTGCAAATCCTCAGTGGTTTCAGAGGGATTTAGCGCACCAAGATCCAGATTGTGGAATATTTTTCTCATTTCGCTATCTAACACAACCCCATTCCCTGCAAATTTATGCATGGTTATTTGGGAGTAAGTAACTCAGCACAATGGTATTAATTTTGGAGTTAACATGTGTAGGACCTGGTTGTAGTTGGCCAAGTTTATTAGCATCTTATTTGGAGACAGGAACCTATTCTCACTTGATCCACACAATCAAGGGGTGGAATGATTAAGGGGGAAGAAACCCAAATAATTAGAGGGCTCTTTCTTCAACTCAAGGTAACACCTGTTGGGTCTGTTTTGAGTAAAACTTAGTTGTGTACCACCACATCTTATGGCAGCAATTCTCATGTTAATTATGGATTGTTTGAATATGAAGGCATTTCTTTTGCCTCCAAATTACATGATTCGTCGTTGTGGTGGTTGTTCTAAAGAATCAAAGTAAATAAAGCTGTAGAGGAGAAACTCCCGAAGCTTTACCTAATTTGTGAGGTTTGCAAGGGGCAAATAATCAAGCATTTCTCATCACAGAATTTGGGCTCCAGAATTTGTATATATTACATTTTGCACAAAGTGTGCATGGATTTGAGTGTAACTAATGTCACTGGTAGTGCAGCCAGGTTAATGGCGATCACACTTGCATGGGTGCAGACTGGGCCCAGAACCTGTTCCTTTAAAGCCTCACCATTGAGGAATGTGAAGTATTCTGTCAGAGAATGAGAAACCAGGTGATGTGCTAAGTAAGTAAAGCCCAGGGTGCCTAGGCATTGCAACAGGCTCATGGCGTAAGTGACAGGGTCAGAGGTCAGCATTTCAGGGCTGTGTTGTCTTAGTGCTTGTTGTTTCGTTAGCAGGGGCCAAGGATGTGTTCACTCAAGGACTACTTGAATGTGTTCGCTGTTTTTTGTGGGCTAATGTGTTTGAATAATAAGCTGAAGAAGAGTGGTCCTTCCGATCAGCAGGAAAATATGCTACCTAGGGCAGGGGCAGCTTGCAAACGTTCCGAGTTCACCGTCTTGAAAGATTTCTTGAATGCTGCGTTAATTGCAACAACAATAACACTTGCCAAGATGCATAGCAATATACTAAAATATACCAAATCCACACACACAAAAACAAAAATATAAAACTATTATTAAAAAACCCCCAAACATCACAATAGCAGAGAACCAAATTTGTTGACAACCAGAACTCAAATCTCCATTTCCTTTTTATTGTGTTCGTCATTGTTTTTTGTTTTTTTTAAGGGCCCTCTGAGCACAAAAGGCAGCCTATACGTTTCAGTATAAATAAATATTATAGATTGGGGTGAGGGCTGTGGGGGACAGAGAAGACTTGCCTAAGATTCTATACAGCTCAATTCTATGCAGGGTCAGCGTGCTTTTGTCCCTTGATTGATTAAAATATTTACAGTTCACAAGGTAATAATGATAACAGTGCCCTGGTGTATGGTGTGTACTTCAAGGAGTGACGGGGTCTCTGTTCAACCTGGCTCATCTCCATGCCAAGACAAAAGTGTGTTGCATCAGGCACTAGGCCTCTCGAAAGCCCAGCTCTGTGTTACAAAGATGTCTCCAAATGTGACATGTGTTACGGAAAAGAAGCAATGCAGCAGCGAGCAGCAGCTGGCTGGAAAGCTAAACAAGATGTTGATGTTTGGGACTGTACCATGGGAACAAAGGGACAGTCTATTCACTGTGCTGAGCACCGGATGTTAGCTCAGAGTGTCATTTGACCTGTACTGGAAGTACAGGGGTGGAGTTTCTCTCTCTGCTGTTGGAGTCTGATGAGAGCAGACGCGTTTCTCTGTACTGCTGCAAAGACAGAAATAAAGACATGTAAATACATTTCTGTCTATCTCTTTCCCCTCCCTGGGGGAGGCAGGGAGGAGGGAAGAGTGGTGTGTTCTTCTCACGCTTGAGGAGGATCGCCGATAGTGACCTAGCCTGTATCCTGCCGGGAAACGCAGACGGGGAGGTCAACAAGGAGCTCAAGCCGAGTGCCGGGAAAGTGGCCAGTTTCTCCTGATAAGGCTTGAGAATCCAACAACATGAAGGCTGGCAATGTCAACCCTGCCCTGTGGGAACCCCTTGCGGACGACCGTGGGGCCTGCAGACAGGCAGTCAGGTTGTGCATCCATAGCAGTGACCAGAGGAGGAATGACCGCTGGGAGGAGCGCAGAGAGAAGAAACGCCATGGTGCATCTGCAGCAGCACAAGCAGATGCCTTCACTTGCCCCAGCTGCAACAAAACATCTCTCCCATATCGGTCTCTACAGCCACAGCAGGCGCTGTAACTCTCCAACAGTTTGACGTTACCCCCGAAAGTGCACTCTGCCATTGCCTCCCGAGACAGCTTTGGAAATGTATAGCAATTGCGATTCCTCCCATCTGTTGGGGCCGGTGTAGGTACGATAGGGCCAGTCATGTTCATGTGTCGTTCAATATATGCATTTATTGGGGGAGTAGTGGAGGAGCCTTTGAATTCTGGTGCTGGAGGAGACTCTTGAGAGTCCCATGGACTGCAAGAAGATCAAACCTCTCTATTCTGAAGGATATCAGCCCTGAGTGCTCACTGGAAGGACAGACCCTGAAGCTGAGGCTCCAATACTTTGGCCACCTCATGAGAGGAGAAGACTCCCTGGAAAAGACCCTGATGTTGGGAAAGATGGAGGGCACAAGGAGAAGGGGATGAAAGAGGACGAGATGGTTGGACAGTGTTCTCGAAGCTACCAGCATGCGTTTGACCAAACTGCGAGAGGCGTGCTCTGGTCCAACAACAACAACAAAGTGGAAGAATGAGCCAGGAGATGCTGTATCTCCGCCTGCGTTACATCTTTTAAAGGGAAATGCAACATTTCCCAGTTGCAGTAGGGGTTGTACTGCCTAGCTGCTCGCTTCCTTATGTGGCTTCCCATCTCGAGAGCTTTCATTACAATTCATCAACACACTCTTCACCTGCTGCTTTGTATGTGCCTTCACAGCCATTAAGCAACTGCAGTCAACTGTTATCATGTGAAGTTTGCAGCAATTGCCTTAAATGCCTCGTATTCTTTGTGATGAATCAGTCTAATGGAGAAATAGCAGGCCCTGCTCAGTTTTGCTACAAGTAACTGACTCTACTTAACATTCACCAGCCATAGCTTGCCTGCGCCTCGGTTTTCCCTACTAGTGGAAGAGTGCAAACCTTTACGGAAGGGTTGCAGGGGAAGAGAGTCCTTTGCCCCATGCCCTAACACAGTGCACATGGAATATTTGCACATTTGAAATGCTGGCACAAAAATGGTAAGCAAATGCTTAAAAGGTGTGGAAAATATTTAGCCTGGAGAGAAATGGCTTTGCATGTCAGATCCTGAGCAGTGCCAGAAAAGGAAAGCCTAAGCTGATGGGAAAATAGAAGAGTGATTAATGGCAGATTTGGACTTGCAGCAATATTGATGCACAAATCAAAAGCAAGGGGAAAGGCTGAACTCCAAAACCTTGTTGGAACACACATTGCAAGGTCCTACCTGTGTGGGTGCAAAACTGCTCAACTTCTGTGTGCAATCCTGGCCAATCGATAATCCAAATTAAATTACAAATCATCCATTTTAAAACCAGCATGCTTCTGTAATTGAGGCTGGCGTACGGGTGGACAAGGAGGTCTAACCCTTTCTGCCCATGCCTCAGCCCTCCTTCAAACCCCACACCCCTAGCCCCTGAGGCCACTAGTGATAGAGATGGGTGTAGGGCTTGTTGCTCAAGCAACAAGGTTTTCCTGAACTCTGGTGTGGTATTGTATCCTTGGTTATTCTTTGATCCGGACTTCTGACTTGCTCGTTGACCTCACCTTGTGGTTCGTCCTTTGCGTAGAGACTTACTCTTCAGTTCTGATTATTGGCTTTTCCCACAGTTCCTGGTTCCTAGCTCCTGGCTCACTTGAGACCACTATCCTTGGTTCAGCCCTGACATACTCCCTGTCCATTCACATATTTGAGCGGGACAGAGAGAGTGAAAATGGAGAGAAACTATATGAAGACAATCTTATACACAGCTCTGTAGTATTCCTGAAGAAACCTCATTTGCTGACCATTTACTGCATCCTCTTATTTTATTTTTTTGGCATGTCTATGACGTTGCTAACTGTGTGGCTTGGCTCCTGTGTGTCTGATTATTAGTGTTTTGGCACAGCCTGTTGCTATTGGACCTCTCTTCAGCTGACATGTTAGCCCATTAGCTCTTGTGATAGATGCATCTCAGCAGTCGCATTAAGGAGCTGTAATGCAGTAAATCATATTTCCTTTGAATGGAATGTCATTGTCATCATTTGCAGTTTCCACCAAAACTTCAAGCACTCTGAAAACACTTACCTGCCTGTAAAAACATTGTCCCCACGATGGGGTGAGCTCCCGTTGCTCGGTCCCAGCTCCTGCCAACCTAGTGCAAGTAGATAAATAGGTACCGCTCTGGCCGGAAGGTAAATGGCATTTCCATGTGCTGCTCTGGTTTCGCCAGAAGCGGCTTCATCATGCTGGCCACATGACCGGAAATCTGTCTGCGGACAAACGCCAACTTCCTCAGCCAATAAAACGAGATGAGCACCGCAACCCCAGAATCATTCACAACTGGACTTAACTGTCAGGGGTCCTTTACCTTTACCTTTAATGCATTGAACTTGGAAGAAATGAAACATTGGGGAAGAGAGTTCGGATTTTAATCCTGTTCACGGTTTCCTCAGAGTAAATCCCACTGAACTCAGTAGCTTAGACCTGTGTAGACATTTATAGGATTGCACAGTTCATTAACCTTTCTCACAACCTAGAAAGCTTGAATCCCATGTACTGTAGTCTGATG
This sequence comes from Podarcis vaucheri, assembly GCF_965113315.1. NCBI lineage: Eukaryota > Metazoa > Chordata > Lepidosauria > Squamata > Lacertidae > Podarcis > Podarcis vaucheri. The sequence goes on from NC_138750.1 coordinate 53,885,367, forward strand.
CGAAATGGCAAGTCTGATTAATCCTTAGTTTGTATCGTGGTCTGAAACAGTGCACTGATATCGTGTCTGACTGCAAAGGAGTATTGTTGTCTGATATCTTGACCAGCAGACTGAAGCAAGGTCTTTTCAAACATATAGAAAAGGGCATTAAATGCTATTCTAGCTAGAAGAAACAATGTTCTTTCTGTAGTCATCTGTTAGTTAGAGTTAGCATCTGTTAGTTAGAGACAGCATCAGGCACAGCAGAAGGGTGTAGGGAGATTCTTGAGAATATGAATGTTCTCTAGCTTAGAATCTGTCAGGACATAGACTGCAAGCTTTGCAGCGTTCGGGAGCCAAAATGTTCAGCTTGCAAGGCGTTCGAGATCCAAGGTACAACTGTATCTCCAAACAAACAGATTACCCACAGACTCTTTCCCTTTCCTTCTTATCCCAGCTCTCGCTCAAGATCCGAACTGCACACTCCCTCTCTGCTTCTTAACAACGACCCCCACAATCTCCCACAAATGTATTCTCTTGTGTTCACCGGGTCTGTTCTCTTGACCATCTGTCTCCTCTTCCTCTTTCCTGTTGCATGTGCTAATTTTGCTGGCTTTTTTCATCTCTTCTTCCTCTTGTCACTTTCCTGGTCATATATAGCAGACCTCCATAAGTGAAATGGAATATAATATTTTAAAACTGTGATGGAATGTGGGGCTGCAGAGCAGTTGTGGGGGAAATGCTATACACATAAAAGCTCCTGTGGTTTATCTATAGCGGAATTAGTTAAATATTACTTTAAGTAGAAGGGTAGGAAAGACCCTCTGCTGAGACATTTCATGATGTTCCTTTATAATAGCTTTAATACCCACCTGTTGGTCCTTAAAAACTCTCCCAAGGTGACTCACACAAAATGAAAAACAATCCAAGCCTGTTACAAAATAATGCCAGAGAGCAGCTGCTGATCAGAGCATTCAGTATTGGGTTATGATCAGACCCTGCATAAAGCAACATCATGTGTTTAGAAATACAAATGTGCATCCTAATAACAGTGGCATAAGGGTGGCACTGTGGGTTAAACCTCAGAGCCTAGGACTTGCTGATCAGAAGTTTGGCGGTTCGAATCCCTGTGACGGGGTGAGCTCCCGTTGCTCGGTCCCTGCTCCTGCCAACCTAGCAGTTCGAAAGCACGTCAAAGTGCAAGTAGATAAATAGGTACCGCTCCGGCAGGAAGGTAAATGACGTTTCCGTGTGCTGCTCTGATTCGCCAGAAGCGGCTTAGTCATGCTGGCCACATGACCCAGAAACTGTACGCTGGCTCCCTCGGCCAATAAAGCGAGATGAGCGCCGCAACTCCAGAGTCAGTCACGACTGGACCTAATGGCCAGGGGTCCCTTTACCTTTACCTTTTTAAGAGCATATCCAGAAGGTTTTTCTGTTTTTTTTAAATAACATGTCACAATTGGGAATCTTTATAGGAGAGAGCAAACAACCATTTTTCAGCTTTCTTGCTTATTTACCATTCATAACAGCCTTTAAATCTTTAGTTCAATTTCTTTGCTGCTTGGAAGTGTTCACTTTCTCATAGCAACATCTGAGATAACAGAACTGCTGAGGAGGGCACGCATTAACAGTTTCCTGGTTCTGAACAGTACCTTAACAGCTATTGTGTGTGTGTGTTTTGTTTAATTTTACACAACACAAATGCCTCTTCAAACAAAAGTCAATTTCAGGTTGCCAAGATATGGTCTTTAAAATCAACGGAAACTGCTGTACCGTTGACTTTCATGATACTTTCGACCAACAGAAGACGGATTGTGTTGAAATAATGGGATTGGTACAAATCCTCTGTATAGGAGCCTTCCTTAGCATGGTTCTCTTCAGACTACAACTCCCATCATCCCTGACCATCGGCCATTCTGGCTGGGACTGATGGTTGTAAGCCAAGACATCTTCAGGGCACTAAATTGGAGAAGGCTGCTGCTCTAGAGACCTTTGTTAATTGTATCCACCAACTCTCCCTCCTCTATTTCCTCTAGCAGTGCTTGCTAGGGAAAATCATCATACCACATACATTTTCTGTAAGAAATCCTGTAACAGCCACTTGGCTCTGATGGACCAAAGATGTTGAAATTGACAGCCTGGCCAGTTCCAGATTCCTAATAAAGCGGGTGGGAGTCCCTTGGGGCATTTCTAACTCTGCCCTTCCCTTCCCATCTGGCTCCATCAGACATTGAAAGTGGCTAAGCTAAGCAGTATCATCTCTTGTTGTTGTTGTTTAGTCGTGTCCGACTCTTTGTGACCCCATGGACCAGAGCACGCCAGGCACTCCTCTCTTCCACTGCCTCCCGCAGTTTGGTCAAACTCATGATGGTAGCTTCGAGAACACTATCCAACCATCTCGTCCTCTGTCGTCCCCTTCTCCTTGTGCCCTCCATCTTTCCCAACATCAGGGTCTTTTCCAGGGAGTCTTCTCTTCTCATGAGGTGGCCAAAGTATTGGAGCCTCAGCTTCAGGATCTGTCCTTCCAGTGAGCACTCAGGGCTGATTTCCTTCAGAATGGATAGATTTGATCTTCTTGAGGTCCATGGGACTCTCAAGAGTCTCCCCTCCAGCACCATAATTCCAACGCATCAATTCTTCGGCGACCAGCCTTCTTTATGGTCCAGCTCTCACTTCCATACATCCTCTCTTACAATCAGCTTTATACATTTCCACAAAAGAACTGCCTTGGCTTAGCTGAACTTGCCTGCTTTCTGCTGCACTGCTCTCTAACTTTTCGTTTTGGGGTTGTTGTTGTTTCTAGGGTTTTTAAAAATAGCAGGCTCGCAGTACAAATTTTCTGACCTTGCAATACCTGAGTGCATTAAGCTGAGCTGCCTTGCTCTGAAACTCCATCCCTACCACACTACTGTTCCCAGGAGAATGTGAGAAAGCAAAACATTGCTGGGTACCTGGAGCTTTCAAAGAATGTGATCTCCCCACCTGAAGTATTCAATTTATGTGAGCCAGTAGTGATTCAAGCCAAGGGAGTTGGCATATCATTAGTTCCCCCTGCCCTTTGAACAGTCCCTGGTGTGTGTGTGTGTACATGTGGGGAGGAGAAATCCCTAGAAAACAGGAAGGCACAAGCATCTCTACTCTTGCTTTCACCCCAGTTTTTTTCACAGATTGCTCTACATGGCTGTCAACAATGAATTTTCTTCATTGGTGACACCGAGGAATGGGATGGTATCTCTTCCGCAGCCACATCTGGCTGGTTGTGCTTGCTTGAGATCAACACACTCGTCACAGCAGCTACTTTATAGATTAAAAAAGGCATTTTATGGCAATGGGAGGAAGACCCATACTTTGTAAATAGAAGGACAAGATTTCTGTTCAGTGTTGCAGTGTTGTGGGGGGATGAAAATATTGGATTAAATCGAGGTTTTAAGGGAAAAAGGGGATTACAGCTGTAAAATATTAAGTAAAAGAAAAGAATGACAAAATTTGATAAAACCAAGTGTTAGGATTTGCTGAAATAATTTTGGAAAATGGGATGTAGAAAGGGGAGGTATGGGGAAGTCGGCGAAGTAAGGTTTAAGAAAAAGGGATATGAAATTATACATGTTTGTTTGTGTGCTTGTCTGTTTGTACTGTGTATTGTTTGTGTTTATAAAAACTGTGAAAAACCAATAAAAAATTTATTAAAAAAATAGAAAATATTGGATTAAAGCCTTTGCATGGCTTAAGCCATTGCTCACCCAATATGTATACTGAGATTTAATGATCTGCATCTTTTTTTGTTTTGTTTATAGCCTCTGGTCTTTCCTCCTCTCCCTCGACCCCGACACAAGTGATCAAGCAGCCAACGTTTCCGCTTGAATCCTACAAACATGAACCAGAGAGGCTAGAAACACGGATTCACACGTCCTCTTCCCCCCCAGATACAGGCCAGAGACCGAGCCTTCCTCCTGGACAAAGTGTGGCCAAACCTCCCACTTCCACCCCTTGCGCTACCTCAAAAGCCGTAAGTATGGACCGCTTCATTTCTCTGTAAGAAAAGCAAAGTCCTGTGTGTATTTTAGGATTAACAGGGTGCTTCTAAGTGTCCAAGTGCATAACATGGATTATCTTCTTATAATCCTTTTGATATAATCAGTCCAGTATACCTGAAGGAGCATCTCCACCCCCATCGTTCAGCCCAGACACTGAGGGCCTTCTGGCGGTTCCCTCGCTGCGAGAAGCCAAGTTACAGGGAACCAGGCAGAGGGCCTTCTCGGTAGTGGCACCCGCCCTGTGGAACGCCCTCCCACCAGATGTCAAAGAGAAAAATAACTACCAAATTTCTAGAAGACATCTGAAGGCAGCCCTCTTTAGGGAAGCTTTTAATGTTTAATAGGTTATTGTATTTTAGTGTCCTGTTGGAAGCCGCCCAGAGTGGTGGGTTATAAATAATAAATTATTATTATTATTATTATTATTATTATTATTATTATTATTATTATTATTATTAATTCTGCAAGGTACTTAAGTCTTACAGTTATCACTGTATTTCAGTTGGGGTGAGGACGGAGGCTGATGCCTTATCTAAGGCCTCCTAATGAGTCCAAGGCAGAGGTGAGGTTTGAACCAATGGCTTCTCGATTCTTAGCAAAGGCTTTTAGACTGCAAATCTCTGCAGGTTTGCTTGGGAGCTTTCAGAAGCTGTGCCTAAATTTTAACTTGCACACTGAGTACTTAGCCATCAGCCATTACAAATAGCAGCTAATTATTGGCACCATTGTCTTCAATAGGATACAGTGTTTAATTTGTAGGATGCAGTTTTCTATTGTAAGATAAAGCTATTCTGATTACTTGGGTTCCTTCCTCAGACCTGCTTATTCTGCTTAATCCTGTATAGGATTCTAGCTGTGAACACCCATCAGTCTTGTTTATAGTATCAATAGACATAAGCTCTTTTCTCAGGGGTAGGCAATACACTGTTTTACTTTATAAAATTCTAAATTCAGATGAAAACATCACCCTTAGCCAATATACTTTTGCTGAAGCTTAGAAGTAACAAACATTTAAAGCCTGCATTTTTCAGGGGAAAATGTGAAGACAGCCAAACCTTCCATCTGCTACAGTGGAGTGTGTGTGTGTGTGTGTGTGTGTGTGTGTGTGTGTGTAAGGGCCAGAGGAAAAATGGGTTGCAGAATCTCCCACTTAACTTGGGAATTTAAAGGGTTAGCATTGATCTGGCTTGCAGTCTGACAGCTGTATTAAGCACCTGTAGATTTACAGAATTTACGTAAAGAGATGACTAATGGGAACTAGAGCAAAGGTAGCTGATATGTGTTGCTGTGAGACGTGCAGTTGGATGTGGCTGGCAAGAAGCCGCTGATGACTAAACTAATACTTTGACCTCAGCTCATTCTAACATCAATCACATCAGGTCACTGTATACTTTGCTTACATGCCAGTATGAAATAGTAGTTGACTTTGGTGGGGAAACACTCCTGAATGGCCACTGCAGAGCCTCTGAGTGTGAAAGTCAACTGGCAACTTTCATAGGAGGAAGAAATTACTCATTTGGGGATTGGATGTATGAAATATAGCTTGGTGAGTCAGATGATAGGTTATTCTTCCATCAGCCTTTCTGAGTGAACGTGAGTTCTTCAAACCATTCACCTTTGACATGAGTTGCTGATCTAAGTACGGTCCACACAATGTGATCACAATATGGCAATCAAACATGGAGGATTTATTTTAGATAACAACAGAGAATTGTAGAGTTGGAAGAGACCCCAAAGGTCATCTAGTCCAACCCCCTGCAATGCAGGAATCTCAGCTAAAGCATCCTTGACGGATGGCCATCCAATCTCTGCTTAGAAACATAAATGGAAGGAGAGTCCACAACCTCCTGAGGGAGACAGTTCCACTGTCAAACAGTTCTTGCTGCCAGAAAGTTTTTCTAGATGTGATCAACCTCCACCTCTGGCCATGTGAAAACCTTATGTCAGACCTTTCTAAAGGTAAAGGGACCCCTCACCATTAGGTCCAGTCGTGGCCGACTCTAGGGTTGTGGCGCTCATCCCGCTTTATTGGCCAAAGGAGCCGGCATACAGCTTCTGGGTCATGTGGCCAGCATGACTAAGCCGCTTCTGGCGAACCAGAGCAGTGCACGGAAACACCGTTTACCTTCCCGCCAGAGCGGTACCTATTTAACTACTTGCCCTTTGACGTTCTTTCAAACTTCTTGGTTGGCAGGAGCAGGGACTGAGCAACGGGAGCTTACCCCATTGCGGGGATTCGAACCGCCGACCTTCTGATCAGTTCTGTGGTTCAACCCGCAGCGCCACCCATGTCCCCTTTTTGACTTTCTAGCCCTGTGTTAATTTATACCTAGTCTTTCCTCAACAAGTACAAAGCAGCTAAGTTTTAAAAAAAACTCATAATCTTAGTCACAATGACCAAACCTGCCTTGGATCAGAACAGCAATATAATATGAATACTCGGAGGTCTCCCTTCTGTCTTAAGGTGTTATGTCAGCATTTGTCCCAGGGCGTGGCAACAGGACAATAACACAAAATAGGACACCTAAGTTAAGTTCTAAAACTTGGTGAGAAAGAGATGGGGAGACAATAGCAGGGGGGTGTTATCTTTCAAGGGCTGACCAATCTTCTGTAGTCTACTTTTTGTAAAGCTAGAATTCTCCATCAAGGTGTGTTAAATGTACCAAAAAAGTAGTTAGGGTAGCTGAGGCATGACTAATCTGTGCTAAGTGATCCTAAATATGTATGTGTTCTTTCTTAAGAGCATAAGAAGTGCCTGGGTGGATCAGATTAGAGTCTACCAAATTCAGCATCCTTTCCAAGAAACCCTTCCATCCCCATGCACTAAGTAACCCATATGGAGCTTGAAAGCTGTGTGCCATTTTTTATCTCCTGTGCACACCTAGTCTAGGGTGAGAAGACCCTTCCCCCACAGCAAGCCTTCCCAATTGCTATTTCCTACTAGGCCTTACTTATGCCATTCCTAGTAACCAAAATCTTTTGGTTTTGCCATCTCCCTATATCTGGGGTCAGTTAGTATTGTTATGAGTTTGGGAAGGGGTGAGCCTAATGTCTGGACCCCATTCTAATTTTTAATACCCAGGCTAGCTTCCTGGTGAGGTGATAGCCTGGGTGATGGGCCATTAAGGAGAACAAAGAAAGGGGCTCTGTGCTAGATGGCAAATGGGTGGGGCCCCCTCCTTCAATTTGTGAGAAGCTAGAAGGACAGAGGCAGAGTTGAGATCAGAGACATGGGAATGATGTGAGCTGGAAGCTGGAAAGAAGCAAGCAGAAGCCAGAGAGATGGAGGCATGCTTGATTTCTGTTCAAATCCAAGGCTGTGGCTATTAGAGAAACAATATCCTCTTGGGCTGTTAATGCTGTGAACCTCTCCCCCATAGGGTCAGGCTGTGTATATGTGCGTAAATAAACCATATATTATAAAGACACTACAGTCTCTGCTATCCCTTTTTCCGAAGGAAACACAAACCCTGGGTAAGTGCCTGGAATCTCACATTGTTCTGAGATTGGGGTGGCGTGCAACGGTATATTCCCAACCATAGGAATGGCAGGTGCTTCCTATCACCATGATCACTTCCTAAAAATCTCATGCTAAATTTCTACTCCACAATCTAGTTCTAACCTTAATTACTTGGTTTACTGTTTATTCCAACTCGCAACGGTTGTTTTGCACTAAATGGTCTCTAGTCTTACATTCTGCTTTTGCATACCCCTCATCTCTTGGTGTCTCCTGTGAGTCCGCTTTTCTGAAACAACTTTTAATATGTCATTATTCAAATCTGACAATTGCGACATAACCCTTTGCTTTTGATTAATGTCGGCACTGTGTATCTAGTTATATAATCCTTGCATACCAAAATAGTTTCAAAGCAGTTTACAAGTATAAAATCAAGTATTCAATATCCACACATAATTGAAATACAGAATAAAGCAATTCCATCGAAACATAAAAACACCTGTATTTAATATATACAATAAAACAAGCCTGTGAAGAAGCATAACAATTAAAATGGTTAAAAGAACGATTAAAACAATTAGATCAGAAAGCTCAAGTTCAGGGAAGTACTTGATTTAGAAGCTATGTCTTCAAGAGCCAGGGGGTCCTCAGATATTTCAGCAATATTGATGTATTTGCTAATACTTATATTTGGTGCAAGAGACTCTGCAGATTGAAATAGTATTATCTCTTAACCTCTAGGATCACCAACATTTCCCCTCCCCTCCTTTTTTAACTGCCCTGCTTCTGATGGCAGCCTAATGCACAGAAACCATTTTCCACCGTGGAGATAAATGGTGGGTAAAAACATTCACCTGCTAAATTTCTCTTCATGTGACTGCTGTTAAAGGTACAGGTGCAGGAATAATTTTCCTGTGAACAATATCCCATTTGACCCCCAAACTTTCTTTACAGCAGCAGGAAAGTTTGCTGGGAGCTTGTTTGAGGAAAACCATCATGGTATGGAAGCAGGATCCTTGGTTGTATTCTTTTAGCATCCATATTTATTTCTGAGACCGTCCACCAGAACAAAATTAATTTTGTTTTTTTAAAAAAGGTGGCTTAGACACAGGAAACTGAGATGACTGTGAGATGGATAGCTTGCCCCTGACTGTGTACTGTACTTATCACATCTTTCATTGGCTCAATAACTCTTCCTATTTTCTGGAGCGTGGCTGCATAAGATAGCCGGCAAGTCTGACAGTGGCGGAGAAACCATGATTTATAAGCCTTGCGTCGCATATCCTTTGCAGCCTTTCTGTGTTAGGACTTCAGTTCCTCTGACAGGGAATAACACATCTGCTGTCTACATGCTCAGGTTGCAACCTGAAGATTTCCTCCTCTGTCTTTAAATCCACCCGTAAAGCAAAATGCTTAGCAGCTGTGGCTTATATTGTTTACCTGACATTAGCTCCCTATATCTGTTGATGGGAGAAGAGGAAGATTTCAGAAATGGGGGGGACACTGGCAGCAGAAGCTACCTCAGCATCAGATGATGTAAAGGTAAAAGGTGAACCCCTGGTCACAGCCCAGAAAGGCAAATTTAATTTGTTTGACCCCCCCAGCTGAGATTTCACCACCCTTCACTAGCTGGACATACTTTATGCTTTCTAATTTTCATACCTTATTTCCCATTTCTATAAGTACAGGCAATGACCATTTTACACACATTCAATTTGTGTATGGTCATGCACACGCGCATTGCCGCGAACCCAGAAGTGACCGGGAAAAGGGCAACAGTGGCCCTTAAAAAGTGTGGAAAGGGCAAAAACGGTGTGAAAACAGCACCTAGCAATCCCACGAGCTTTTGCAAGTACAATCGCAAAAGCCCTTGCGTCAACCATTGAGGCCTGTGGAGAGTTGGAGTTTGAGAAAGGAGGTTTGAAGGGAACAACTGTGGTGGAGTTTGGCATCTGGTAAGTGCTGCTGGTTTTTTAAAGGGTTTTTCTGGGGTTTACAGAGGGTGTTCACAGGCTTTTTCTATGGGCGTCCCCAATATACGCGATTTCACTTAAACCCACGGTGCCTTGGAATGTAAGCCCCGTGTAAAATGGTCATTGCCTGTAGTTCCACAGAAAGTGAAATGCTTCTGTCTCTTTGTACAGTGGTACCTCGGGTTACATACGCTTCAGGTTGCATATGCTTCAGGTTACAGACTCCGCTAACCCAGAAATATTACCTCGGGTTAAGAACTTTGCTTCAGGATGAGAACAGAAATCGTGCTCCAGCGGCGCGGTGGCAGCAGGAGGCCCCATTAGCTAAAGTGGTGCTTCAGGTTAAGAACAGCTTCAGGTTAAGTACGGACCTCCAGAACGAATTAAGTACTTAACCCGAGGTACCACTGTATCTTCAGCTATCTTAAGGGCTGTCACATGGAGGAGGAAGCATGCTTGTTTTCTCCTGCTCTGGAGGGTAGGACTCGAACCAGTGGCTTAAAGTTGCAAGAAAGGAGATTCCGACTAAACAATCAGAAAAATTTTCTGATTGTAAGAATTGTTTAGTGGAGGAACAGACTCTCACGAAAGGTGGTGGACTGTCCTTCCTTGGAGGTTTCTAAGCAGAGATTGGATGGCCATTTGCATTGGACGCTTTAGCCCAGGTTCCTGCATTGCAGGGGGTTGGACTAGATGACCCTTGGGGTCCCTTCCCACTATGATTCTCTGTTTCTGTGCCTTTAACAGCAGAAATGAAGCAGGTGGAAGCTGAGTGCTGGGAGCAGGTTTACTTCCAGCATTTCTGTATGTCAGGCTGTTGTTAAAGGCACAGGAACAGAGCCAATATATACTGTATATATATTTAATGCAACAACCTGGCAGACAGAGTTGCTTGTTAAATCTGGCTGGTACAGGCATCCTTGCAATTGGGGTAAGGGTTGCAAACCAGAGGTTTCTAACTTTAAAGTGACATAGCAGCTCTGGCTGCCCCTGCCTACTCCTTCCCTAATGCTGATCTGTTGTCTGGCATGTCTGGAGTAGATAAAGCTTGGGCAGAGTGACTATGGCAGAACCTGGTGAGAGACTTGCCCTGTCTAAAGGCAATTTTAATGCTGTCTTGCAAACCTCCTGGTTGCAAAGTAAGGTAAAGGTAAAGGGACCCCTGACCATTAGGTCCAGTCGTGGCCGACTCTGGGGTTGCGGTGCTTATCTTGCTTTATTGGCCGAGGGAGCCGGCGTACAGCTTCCGGGTCATGTGGCCAGCATGACTAAGCCGCTTCTGGCAAAGCAGCACACGGAAATGCCGTTTACCTTCCTGCTGGAGCGGTATCTATTTATCTACTTGCACTTTGACGTGCTTTTGAACTGCTAGGTTGGCAGGAGCAGGGACCGAGCAACGGGAGCTCACCCCGTTGCAGGGATTCGAACCGCCGACCTTCTGATCGGCAAGTCCTAGGCTCTGTGGTTTAATCCACAGCACCACCTGCATCCCCGGTTGCAAAGTAGCAGCTGCTTAATTTTATGGAAAAGTGTGTGTTTGTTTATGTATCTGTCCCTAGTCGGGAGTCCAAAGCACTTTTTCCAGATAAAGAGTCTAAGGTTAGCTGGATTCCTTCAACGAAAGGTTAGGCCAGCTGTGTTTAGTGGGAAGACATACAACTTCACACACACAGTAACATCTATAAGACAACAATTTGTACTTTGACTTCTTGTTATTTGAACTGCCTGACCTTCAAACAGTAGCTGGAGGATGGTGACTTAAACTCTTCCTTAGTGTCAGATTACCAAGTGTGAGTGGAATGCAGAGAGGTTGTAAAGGTAGTGGGGGAGGCAAGTTTCCTTTGCTTCTGTTTTTATTTTGTTTTTTTGCCTGGTGGGGGGGGGAGAGAGAGACTGTTCTCTTCATTCCTTTCTCTGCAGCTTTATGGTGTGGCTGGTTTGCACAGATCTGCCATTTTTAAAAGGATGCCCAGCTTAAGGGGTTTTTTCTTGTAAATATTATTGTACATCTCCCTGGAACACTTTAATTAAAGGTGGTTGAGATTTTTTTTTAAAAGTACATTATTTATCTGGTCAAAGAGAGCAGATGAGCAGGGAGCAATAGCCAAGTGGAGGAACAGCAGAGCCACAAGGATCCAGGGGATGGAACTGGACTTCCTGCGGGAATGTAGGTCTTGGCAGGTCCCCAGCAGTGCAGCCAGACTTGCAGAATGGCGCACAGAGCTAACAATGCCATGTGATTTTTCAGTAAATTCAGCACAACTAAAAGCAGCGCTACATAAACGTGGAACTGCATAAACCCTACTAAAACAGCAGAGCATTGCCTGCCTAAAAATGGGAAGAGAGGGAACCATTCACATCTCCCCACAGAGGGCCGTCCAAAGTTGTAGTGCCACCACCCAAAAGTCACTGTTATAGTAATCATGTGTTTTAATAGCCATTTGTCATGTACACATGAGAGAGCTCCCCCAGCCCTGGAAAAAGCTGTACCTGGAAGTGTGTCCTGGCTGCAGCCATAAAGTCAGAAAGCTGGTGTGTAAGATGACCTTACATTCCCATCCATCCTCCTTCTATCAGCCCAACAAAGTTTCTTGTGCATGCATTGGGAAACAAAGTCTTCATTCTACCGATCATTTCACCTAAGATTTGATAGAGCTCCAGATAGGGTTGTGTGTGGATTTTAATACAGAGGGTGATGATAGTTTTTTTGCATTTTCTGTGCCTTCAGAAATAGTTCCTTTTTTCCTCTCCTTGTCTCTTCCTCTCTTGCCTGACTCCATCCTTCCATTTCCCTCAACCTTTTTGCCATGACTCTGCTTTTCTAGCAACTGCCCATTCCTTTTCTCAGGTAAAAAGATGAACACAAAATGTAAGAGAGCTTTGGGTCTTTGATTTCACAGCAGCTCCTGGATCCTAGTGGTGAATCGCATGCTTTCCTTTGATATGCATTTATTACATACTCTCCTAAGCTTGTCAAGCTTCACCTGGAAATGACTTGGCACAAGAAACACTTTGTGATTTCAGACATATTGTGTGTGGCCATATCACTGAAGAAAGGCTGGCTCTAGGAAAGTCATATTTGCCCCTGGTGTCTAAAGTCCTGCTTGTGCACCCATCCAATGGGCCTCCAAGGCTGCAGACTAAGTCAGAGTCCCAAGATTGGGCAATCTGCAAATATGGTCCATTCTCAGGCACAGGGTTTGGGAGAAGCAAGGTAAACAAGCAACCTCTTCACTGCTTAAAAGAATTAAAATGACAATTAACTCCCATTCACCATGCATTCGGAAGGATGCCTCACATCTTTCTAATAACAGAAAATAGTGTTGTCTGAAAGAGGTTGTTATGTACTGAGTTGAATAGGATCCAAAAGGCAGCAGTCTGATTGGTCCTAGAACAATAGGATTCAGAATGCAGCAGTCTGATTGGTCCTAGAACAATAGGGTCCAGAATGCAGCAGTCTGATCGGTCCTAGAACAATGCAGCAGTGTGATTGGTCTGCAGGAGCCACCCAATCCAGCTCCAGGTGGGAGTGAATCCGCAACCTGATTGGCCCACAGGAGAATCCCAGAAGTAGCCAATCACGTGTGGCCCATTATAAATAATGTATATAAAGCAGATATTTTGGGGGAACTTCCATTCCTCACTACTATGAGCTAAATAAAGAGCATGAAATCCACACTCGACTCCGAGTATATTTCAGAGGTCATGCACACTAGGACTAAGTACAACCCTGCCCCCCCAAAAAAACTTCCTCTCTCCACCACCTCTGCGTATCCCAGAGTTGCACATGGAGACTGCAGCAGGAAAGGAAAATACCTCTAGCCTGAATCTGGCACTTCTTGAGAAGGAATTAGGTGCCTTGAGGGAAAGGGAGAATGTGTGCTGTCATTGTACTGTAGACCCAGCATTCCAGTGTTCAGGTGGGCAAACATGATTTAGCAAGTTGTGCCAAGAAGTTTCTGTGACTCAGCCATGATATGTTTACGCCCCAGTAAACATATCACAAAAGGGGATTTAGGAGCAGCTGCAAGCTCTTCTCCTTGGGCAGTGGCCAGTGTCTGTCTTGCCATCGATTCCTTAAAATTAGCATTTTGCCCAGTCTGGTTTCAGAGGCCCTCGGCTACCCACCACTTCCCTGAGGGAGATTGCTCCACACTCTAATGGATCTCGGTGGACCACCGCCAGCAATAAATGCTTAAATAGAACTCTCCATTGACATTATAAATGCTGGTGTGAAAGCTGCTGCAGTTAGTGAAGGAAGGGCTGGCAGTTAAGTACGTCTGTCTGAAAACATCTTATGACTAGGGCTTCATAAATTTTTCACCAGGCACAGTAACTAAGGAGACAAGGGATAAGGGGGACAGGGTGGCAATGATCCGAATGCTTCCTCTAGCTGCACAGTGGTCCAGTTTTCCTTCCGTTGTTAGGGAGGTTGGCTTGCAGCACTCAAGTAGACTTTCCCAGGTCTTCTTACAAGAACCCTGTATGGTAGATCAGTAGCCTCTCTAGATATAGGCCTGGACTGAGAGATAGCAGCTTATCTAAAGGCCAAAGGAGACATAGCATGGGAGGTTGGGGGAAGCAGGTCTCCAAATATGAGTTGCTGGGAATCACAATTTGGAAGAGTGGCTCTTGTGTTTGAATCCTGCTTGTGAGTTTCCCACAGGCATCCGTTTGGCCAAAATGAGAACAGGATGCTGGGCTAGAGGGGAATTGGCCTGATCCAGTATGGGCTAGGTTACTTAGGGTGCTTACAGACATAGATGTTTAAGCATGGTTGGTATCCATCTGCCTCAGGAGACAGTGGAGGAGCTTGCCTTTGGGGGTGAAGTCAAACTGTTGGAAGGTTATAGCGCCTGCTGTGGCTGTTGAGACTGATATGGTGAGAGATGTTTTGTTGCAGCTGGGGCAGATGAAGGCGCCCGGTTGTGTTGCTACAGATGCAGCATAGTGTTTCTTCTCTCTCTGTTCTTTCTAGCAGTCATTCCTCTTCTGCTATGGATGCACAACCTGACTGTTTCCAGGCAATGCCTGGTCTTTGCTCCTCTGTTTTAAACAGGAAGGGCAGTAGCAACCTCATCTAGACTTCTGGAATCCAAATTGCATTCTGTTGTGATCAGCCCACGTTTCCCCAGTCCAAATGTTTATTGGGGGACATCACTTAGACCGTGCAGGGGCAGGGAAAGAAGGTGCAGTACTCTCTCCCCCACTGCTGCCCTCCAAACATACTACAGTACAGTGGTACCTCGGGTTATAGACGCTTCAGGTTACAGACCTGACCCAGAAATAGTAACTCGGGTTAAGAACTTTGCTTCAGGAAGAGAACAGAAATCACACGACGGCGGCAGCGGGCGGCCCCATTAGCTAAAGTGGTGCTTCAGGTTAAGAACAGTTTCAGGTTAAGAACGGACCTCCAGAACGAATTAAGTTCTTAACCCAAGGTACCACTGTACGGTCTTTTCAGGCCACTGTTGCTCTGTATAGGCTGGACCAACTGTGTGATGGTTCATCTACACCTGAGGAAATTGCATAGCTGTTCCATCATGTCAAGAGAACAAACAGATTTTTATGAACTCTGGAGGAATAAAGAAGCTGAACAGGGAAAATGTGGGAGGAGGATGCTTTTATCACTACAGATGCCTCTGAAAATTAGAGTGAAGGAAGTGTGACTTCCATAAGTAAAAATGCTCAGTGTCAAAGCAGCCCTTAAGAGTTTATGACAGAGGTCTTGCTGATTCAAAGCTTAGTGTTTTAGACTGCAGTCCTCAGCCCACTTACATGATGGTAAGCCCCATTGAATTCAGTATGACTTACTTTGAAGTAGATACGGTTGTGATTGTTCTATTACTAAGCTACACATGGAGAATGAACCTGCTGGATTTTTAAAAAGTGTGCATTACCCCGTTCCACAGATGATGTCGTGTACTGGGAATGAAATGGTGGCTTTCCCTAAGTTGTCCAGTAATATTTGCTCTCGCTGCCTGCTCCTGCTCAATGGGGACTGCTTCTCTGTCCATACTCAATGCAACACCAGCTAAGCCATTGGGAAGCCAGGAGGAGTGGAGGAGGAGGCATAAGATTGCTTTAAAAACAGAGTCTGCACTTAAAAACAAAAAGCAAAAACCTGCAACAGGCGAGGTTTAGCCACTGGAAAATGAGATGCTTTGGGGCAGCTGACTCATAATAATATTGGAGAATGTCTCAGCAGTGGGTTGGAAAATGTTTCCTCTGCATTGGATGACTGATGTGAACTCAAAATAGTTATTATTGCAGATTCATCACTGTCATGTTTTCAATTGGAACTGAGGGCAAGGATAAAAGCAACCTGTTGATCATTTTGATTGTTTTGCACTAGGGATGTGGCCTTGCTCTACAGTCCTTTAGTCAATTATAGCAGACTGGCTGAATGTGTGTCCTTTGGCCAAGTTCTACTTCTGCCTAATCCCAATTCACTCCAGTGATGCTTCACTGATCATTTCCTTTAAATGATATATGTGCATACGTGGTTTGAGGAGTATGACAGTACAGTGGTACCTCGGGTTACATACGCTTCAGGTTACAGACTCCGCTAACCCAGAAATAGTACCTCGGGTTAAGAACTTTGCTTCAGGATGAGAACAGAAATCATGCAGCAGCAGGAGGCCCCATTAGATAAAGAGATGCTTCAGGTTAAGAACAGTTTCAGGTTAAGAACGGACCTCCGGAACGAATTAAGTACTTAACCCGAGGTACCACTGTAGTATACAACACACTTTGGGACATGGGCAGGTTGTCTGCACCACAGATGGATATAATTGTTTTAACCATCGTGGCACCTTAGGGTGAAGGGTGGGTAATTAACATAATACCTGAACTGTCAGGGCTCTGTCCAAGGACTCATAGGAATTTTAGTTTAGTAATGCTTTTTGGAAATGGTCTTTGATCCTTAGTCCTCACAGAACCAGAAGTTTCTCCCTCTCCTCCCACTTTGCCAACTGTGTGAAATTTGTTAGAGGGCTCTATGTGGACCTAGGGTTGCAAGTCACCCCCCCTTGACCTAGAGTAAGATTCACAGTGACCAAAGAGAAGGCCTGAAATGGAGGTGTTGGTCTTGGAATGCCCTCGCTAGAGAGGTCTGCTTGATACCAATGTGGCTAAATTTTAGGCAATGTGTTGCAACAATTCCCACACACATAGAATCACAGAATTGTAAAGTTGGAAGGGACCCTGGGGGTCACTTAGTCCAACCCCCTTCAATGCAAGAATCTCAGCTAAAACATCCATGACAGATGGCCATCCATACACAAAAGATTTTCTTTGAACAGAAAAGCTGTCTTATGGCTGTTTCTTACATTCTTATGCCACATAATTTTATTGCATAGCTAGCTAGCTAGCTAGATAGATAGATAGATATACCGTATTTTTCGCTCTATAGGACGCATCTTTTCCCCTCCAAAAATTAAGGGGAAATGTGTGTGTGTCCTATGGAGCGAATGCAGGCTCCTTGGCTTCAGCGATAGCAACACGAAGCCTCCGAAGCGCAAAGGGAGCGCTCCCTCCGTGCTCCGGAGGCTTTGCGTTGCTTTCGCTGAAGCCCGGAGAGCGAGAGGGGTTGGTGCGCACCGACCCCTCTCACTCTCCAGGCTTCAGGGATAGCCGCCTGAAGCCTTTGGAGTGCAGCGGGACCTCTCGCGCTGTGCTGCAAAGGCTTCGGGTTCCTTTTGCTGAAGCCGGGAGAGCAAGACTCTCCCGGCTTCAGCTGAGAGGGAGAGCTGCGCAGCGCCCCTTCAGCCAAGCGGGAGGAGAAATGGAAGGGGCTCTGTTTCTCCTGCCGCTTCACTGAAGGGGCGCTGAGCAGAGAGGGGGAGATTTTTTTTTTCTTGTTCTCCCCCTCTAAAACAAGGTGCGTCCTATGGTCAGGTGCGTCCTATAGAGCAAAAAATACAGTAGATATAGATATGGTTCCAGCTCCCTTCATCTGTTTCAGAACCAAAACTGTCCCTCTCTTTGTATATGCCTTCCTTGTTAGAACTGTTATACACTGAAACATTCTATTTGGATTCCTCTGAATTAAGGCAGCTGCCGACACTGATGGCATTTCAATGTCGGCAAAAGTAGAATCATATAACTCTAGCACTGGAAGTGACCCCGAGGGTCATCTATCCAACCTCCTGCAATGCAGGGATCTTTCGCCCAGTTTGAGACTCAAACCCATGACCCTGAGATTAAGATTCTCATGCTCTACCGATTGAGCTATCCTGTATTTGTTAGCTTAATACTTAGTTTACTTAATACAGCTGTTTTGACCTGAAGGACTACGGTAATTTGTTTATCTTAATGTATACTTGCACACTGTCTTGTGATGTTTACATGGAAGGCGGTATATAAATGGTTTTAATTAATAAGTGAATTCTGGCTACTCAAACAGTATCTTGGGCTGCTATACCGATAATCATGTGCACTGTTAACACACCTTTTCTCAAACCCCAGAACTGCACAGGCGTTATATAAGCCACAAGAGAGATTTTGTACTTTACTGAATGACATTTTACACTTGCTGCAAAATAAACTACGGGGGAACTAATCTGTTCAGGGAGCCCTTGAACAAGAAGTCGCACGTCCTGCAATACGTCTGCTAAATAAATGAAACAGATGGCCGTTTTCCTCCCGCAAGTTGCAGAGTGAAAGGAAAAACTCTCTGCCAGCCTCCTAAACTGGATTACACGATTAATTGTAATTTATATCACTTGAATCAGTTATATTTCTACAAAGCCTGTCTCCAGGTACAATTTTTGCGATTCTCTTCCTCATTAGCTCCATTGCTTTATGCTGCCGAGAAGCCATTAACATCAGCTCTGCCTGGTTCACCCCTTTGGCAGATTTGCAATTAACTTAGTTCTGGCTAGGGCCTGCAGTGCTGCCTTAGGCCAGTCACTGGGATGGACAGCTGATTCATTTCTCAAGGGGAGAGTGGAATGGCACTTCTCAGGCTCATAATAAGCCAAAAGGTAAAGAGGATCTTAAATGCATGTGTCCTAAATGTCGGTGATTTGATTGGGCCAGTGCAGATGTAACATTTCTTGACTGTTTAGCAATGGATATGCAATGGAAAAAGTTCAAGATTATGTGTACCCTTCCTCTGCTCTTCTAGCCCAAGACTCTCTTCTTTTTCTTCTTCTTTTTCCCAGTCCTGTCACTAGTATGCTATGTCTGTTCCATCCTGAAGACAACCTCAAGACTTAAATAAGCCCTGTACAGTAAGATAAAATACAAGGCTTGTTGTTTGCCAGGCTGATGGGAAGGAGAAGGTTGTAATGACTGCTGCCGCTGAGTGGCTGAATCACTGCAAGGCCCGAAAGCTGTCCGCTTTAGTGCCAGTGAATGCAAAAATAACTCCACCTGTCCAGCTCACCTGGGCAGTGCAACCATTAGTCACTTTCTTTGCCATTTGAGCAGAAGAGCCACCCTTGTTTTGTCTCCATCTCTTGACTTTACTGGAGCAAAACCAATAGTGCCAGATGATCCAAGAATAAGTATATATATTCTCAATTTAACTTGAAACACATATATTCCTACACAGTAGGAAGGTTTGAGGCTTGCACAGTTTGAGTTGGAAGCACCATGGTTTAGACATGACTATTTCAGAGAAAAGAACTGGAAGCATGTGCAAAAGCTATAAATTGTGGCATGTTTCATTCACAGATGGTGGGAAAAGTTCCATTTGTAACTATTTGTGCATTCAAGATTGGTGTACCTTGATTTGCATTTAGATAGGAATTCCTTCTCATTAGACTTTAGTCTGTTAAGCTTTTTTAAAAAAGGTAGGGGTGTGCGTGTGTGTGTGTTTACTTCTTAAGAAGCACTGGGAGGGAAATTAAAAATTAGTATGACATTCTTAGTTGCAGAGACATATTTAGAGCATAAAGCTGAAGCCATTAGTTTATTGGCTTCTGTGTTTTTGGTGGAAACAGGTTTTTTGAAAGAAGTGTTTTGTGTATCAAGGAAGGTCAACTGTTAATAAAGGGCACCCATGGCTCTTCTTGAAGTGCTTGAGTAACTCTCTGTCATGCGGTTCTGGCTTTAAAACAAGATTCTTGAGCCTCTACCCAGCCATAGCAGATTAATATGTAACCACTGGAATTACTCAAAACACCATTTGCTTGGGTGCATTCTGTATGTTATAAATGAAAGTCATTTTGTCTGTTGAGGCGCCAACTTTTCCATTCCTTGAAAAGCAAGAATATTACACAAACAGGATACAACTGATGTCAGTATATGGAGCCCATTATTTTGTCACTTTTTCTCTACTGAAAGGGGTACTTAATTGTTGCATTTGAGGTACTTACATGTTGCTGGCTTGAGATGCCTTAATTTTTAGGTAGACCTAGTGTTTTAAAACTGCCACATTGAAAATGCAGATACTAATGTAGGCAGGATGATGTACATTGTATGAGTGAATTTGCTGTACGAGTGTACAACCTGGAATGTGGTGCAAAACTTCCTTCCTGAGGAAGAACTTGGTGACATAAGGGTGGATTTGCTGATGGCTTAGATTAGAGCAGGGTCTAGGTAGGACTTTTTGTAGTCTGCAGTCCTGGCTTCTCCGCCATGCACACATTCCTTTTCTAATATCAAATATCCTTTATTAGGCATAGCAAACCACACATTATCAAACAGACACCGTATACAAATTGTGCAAAATACGAGCTCAGCGTAACAAGGTTTGTCCCAGTCAGATATTTACTTCAGAGGAAATCAATTTGCATAAATAATACAACACAACACTACCACATCACCGATCAATTAAGAACCACATTCCTTTTCTCTCTAAATGGCTGCAATATACCGTATGCTTCTGCTAGCTGTCAGAACCTCAGTTCACAATGAATAGTTATGATGGGCAACTTGAATTAGAGATAAAGTTGGAAGCAATACTTGTGAGTATCAGAATTTTGGGCTTGTGTTACAGCTTCAGTTGAAAGAAATTTGGATTGGCATTTGAGAGTCAATATTAAACTAACATTTTGTTTTGTTGGAGGAAACACAGCTTAGCACCTTTGGGTGACATCCATGGCTTTGGATTTGCAAGACCTTTCTTTCCCACCCCCTACCCCAAGTGAGTTTTCAATCTCCTTGTGGTGAGCTCTGTTTGGGAAAGTCTTCAGAAGTTCTGGCTTTATGGGGCTTGTATTGGATCATGCCTCAAGCTTGACCCTGATGTACATGGAATTTGCTGCAGGTTATGTGCAGAAACAGCACTTTCAGTGTGGTGAAAGCAGCACAAAATCACCCTTTTCTTTTGTTCTATAGCTAGGATGTTCTTGTGTGCTGTTTGTTTGTTCAGTGCAATAAAGATAAATTCTGTTTTGGACAGATATTTTGCAAACTGTTTGCAAAACATGCAATGAAGATACGCTATGCTATCAAAGCTTGATCTTTTGCCAGTGACTAACCATGCAGTGAATAATCCTACAAGGACTTATCTGCACTATAGTCTTAGACAGGTTTAGCTTGTCATTCTCTTTCTAAAGACTCTTGTGAAGTAACTTTCTGTGAAGAAGGCTAGCTATCGCTTTCAGAGAATAAATGGCATTGTCGTAAATACTATGATGCCCAAGATTCTTTGGGGAGAACTTTAACTGTTAACCTTGTATAAGTTTTATTTCCATGGGCACTACACTACATTGTGCATTGGTACACAATTAAAAGACTTTGCAGGATGTAGTACTTTGGATTCTATTTCCTACTCAAAAGCTTAGCAGTATTTGGGATAAAAGCCAGGGCCTTCAAGTTAGTTGAATTGCAGCTCATATTCTTCCATTACAGAAGCACTTTAATTTTATTCTGATCCATATTTTATTACTTCAAACAGCCCTTGGGTGGGGGTTAGTATTATTGTGTGGTGATTTTGCCTGGATCAGCATTTTGATTGCAAACACCCGGTTGTAATAACTCCACCATAAAAGCAGTCTTGCTCCAAAAGAAAGCACAGAAGAGAAACAGCACTGGACTATTTTTATCCTGCATTTTGTAAAATGCATTTGGTGCAAAACAATTAGATTTTCATATTTCATATAACTCGGCTATCCATAGCTCTAACGTCAGTATTGAGATAATGAAAATTGTGGCTTAGACTCTGTTATTTCTTTAACACTTTTTGTTTGGCGCTTCAGTATGTTGGCAACATTGTATTCAAAGTCCGCTCCTAAAATTATCAATATTTTAAAAATCAGAGTGGCCTAAATGTGCTCTGGAAGTCCTCAGCGGAGAAATCCAGGAAATGGAGAATGTGCCTTATCAGTGTAATGAGAGCTGCAACCCTTGACAAACAACACAACTTTAAAGGCAGGTACCAAGAAACTGTCTCCTCACTGGCAACAAAATGCAGATCAATTGCACAAGGTCAGTGAAACCATTAATGCAGCAAGTGAAAGATATATCTCAAGGTTATCGGAGAGCATGAAACTAATCCAAATAGGTTTGGCATGAGAATGGGTAACTTGGTCTGACTCTTATGCCCAGCGACTCTCATAGGATTAGCGGAAGAGTCTCATAGTACTCTTAGTATGCACTAGGCCTGTACCACATGTGGCCCAGTCTGAAGTCAATGTACTACAGGAATTGTCAAGCACCAGCTTTTGCTGCATTATGCAGCCTGCAGTCAACCTGACGAGTTGCATGTTGTGCAGGCTCATTGCACATATAACATGTAGCAAGTGCACACAACAGACCGCTCTACACAAGGGCAGGATCCCAAAATGAATGCACGGTTTAGTCACAGTTTCAGAAACTCAAATGTTGCTCCAACCACTTGCAAGGTTCAACAAGGCTTAAGGTGGCCCCACAAACAAATCTTCATCCGCCTTCAAAAGCGAAGTCATGCTCCCCCTCCCATCATATTCTCATGCGGGTCCCTTCTCCAGCCTTCAGCAAGTGGCTGGAAGTGGGGAAGCAGAGAAAAATGTCCTTTTTTACCTTCCACTCTGCATACAAACTCCAGATTCTCAATCCCCCATGCCCCCACCTCACTCTGAGATTGCATAGATCTTTCTGGTGCTGCCTTAGCTGAAGAGAATGCAAACAGCACCAGCGGATTTGTTTTGGGTTTTGCTTTGCTTTTCAGATCTTCCCAGGGTTGAGGAAATCTAATTTCACTCAATAACAAATGATAGCTGGGTTCTGGTTGAGGACGGCTCCCAGAAATCTTGGACTCAAGTTCACAGTCCAGTCCGGTGTGGACAAGCCCCTTATTTGCTTAATAGGAAGCATCTTGAGAGACAGCTGGAGATATGGAGACTGCTGGTGCCATCCTGGCAACAGAATTCAGTGATAGAGCACATATTTGCGATGCAGAGGCTCCCAGGTTCAATCCATGGCACCCCCACATAAGACTGGAAAAGACCCCTTTCCAAAAGCCCCAGAGAGCCACTGCCCATCAGTGTAGACCATACTGATCCTAGATGAGGCCAATGGCAAGGCTTCTTCATATATTCCACATTTTGTCAGATTGCATATGCCTAGGAAAAGTAGCATTCTGAGTGTATACTATGCTGCCCAAGGAACATAACTAGGAAGTGTTTGGGTGGGTGTGACTATTGGTCTGTTGTGGTGAGGCAGCAAATTGATCTTGGAATTTGAATGTATTAGTATGTTATTGTGCAAGTCCACAGTAGGAGATCCAAGAACAAGAACATCTGCATGCAGCCTTGGGTGTTTTGGGGTTGCTTGCATTAATACTGAGCCGATGAAACTTTTATGGTGTGCCCAGTAGAAGCAGCAACTGGAATTACACCTGCATGGCTTTAAGTTGTGATGTTATGACTTTTAGAAGACATCTGAAGGCAGCTGTGTTTAGGGAAGCTTTTAATGTTTGATGCATTACTGTATTTTAATATTTTGTTGTAAGCCGCCCAGAGTGGCTGGGGAAACCCAGCCAGATGGGCGGGGTATAAATAAATAAATAATAATAATAATAATAATAATAATAATAATAATTTATTTTCAGCAAGAATTTTAAAAAATCCAAATCCAAGTTAGTCATTTGACAATTAATCTTACAAGGCTTTTCAAAAATGCAGAATAGGAACATAAATGGTAAATACTTCCTCCCTGCAGGTTTCAGCTACCACTTCCTTTTGCTTTAAAAGAGTGGCTTTGGACTAGTGTACCTCCCAGTTCATGTCTTGCAAAGAGTAATAGCTTCTTCTGCAGTCATTATCGGTGCAGCTTGAAGTTCACTTTCAAGTCATTATTCTGCCACAAATGATGCTGGAAGGACTTGGCATCTAGGGTTATTAGCATACCTGTGTGGGATTGGCGAGTACTAGAATGACTTGCAGATTTATTTCTGCAAGCACAAATTGCTGAGTTGGCCTGGGATCTTTTATAGGTTTCCTATTTCCCTCCCTTGGGCTTTCTGAAACTGGTCGTTTTTGGGGATTTGGATACTGAAGTTAGATGGGCCGTTGCTCTGCTCTGGTCTCGTCAGTTGCAATTATATTCTGATGCTCGGGAGGAATGCCTAACATCTCTTTTGTTTTTAATTAACATTCTGTTAGGTTCCTAATTTAGGGACTTGCTGGGCTTTGGTAGTTCCTGTCCTGTGCGCTGACTTCAAGAAAAGTCTGTATTCTCTGCATGGCCACTATGGCTCCTTTTGAAGTGCCGCATTGTGCATCCAGGGGCATTCCTAAGCCGCAGTGGCATCTGCTGCCACAGCACAGCAGGGGAGAGAGAACTGTTTCCGAGGAAAATGAATACTCTCATTGAAGTTCAGTGGCTGGTGGCAGACAGAAGCCTCAGGGAGCATCTGAGCCCTGCAGGAAATTGCTGGCTCTGTCTCTCTCTAAGGAAAAACACTTAAGGAACCGTGTAACAACAGTTATGACCCTTAAGATCCAAACTGACAACTGGCAGGCAAAAGATGAAGGGGTTAGGAAGATGTGAAATTGAAGGAACCTTTCAGGAGAGGTTTCGGTCACCCTGGCAAACCTAGTCTCCTGCATTGTGTGTTTGGTTGCTTATGTTGTTGAAACACTACACTGGAAAACCATGTTTTGGGGTGTGAAGATAAAAAGGGAATCTCTTAAGGCTGCTGTATCTGCCCGATGCGCTTCAAAGGACAAGTATTGGGTAGGGATGGAATCTCTGCATAAATCAAGTGTGACCAGGCTGTCTTCTGAAAGGTAGAAACGTATTAAGAGTTACGTTTATTCTTAAAGCAACTGTTACCTTGTCTGAAAAGCCAATAAACCTGCTCTTGACTTTTTATACTTCATAGAACATAGAAATTAGATCACTGGCCACTGTGCATTGCTGAAAAGCCTTGTTTTGCATAAGGCTGAGCACTGCTTGCAGCAAGATCCTAAACATGCTTATTCATAGAATCAGGGTTGGAAGGGACCACAAGGATCATCTAGTCGAACCTTCTGCAAGGAATAAGCAGCTGTCCCTTACGGGGATCAAACCTGTAACCTTGGCATTATCAGCACTTTGCTTTAAACAACTGAGCTATCCAGGCTATGCAAAATGAGTCCCTCTGAGTTCTGTGAATCTTGCTGCACAAGAATTGCTGCTTTATATGCCTATCATTTATTCAGCTGATCTGCACCATGGTTTTTTTGCAGCTCCTGCCTTGAATTATTTCAGTGGAGGAAAGCTACTTCCGAGTATGTTTGCGTTAAGCTTGCAGGTTTAGTCATTTCAAGTAACTAATGGTTTTATCAAATGTGCACTAAGCATGTGCATTAGAGCAGTAATCCCAGAAAAACAGATAGAGGACGGAGTGTATGTGGACCTGTTCTGTGTGTAGAACAAATTTGTATGAGACTAGGGCCCTGCGGGACTTGACATCTTTCTGCAGGACCTGCAAGACAGAGCTGTTCCACCAGGCCTTTGGCCAGGGCACAGCCTGACTCCCTCCTTCGGCAATCTTCGCAGAGCTCTGGCCCAATGGTTGCCAGTGGCTTGATTTGAATTAATTTTATAATGAATGATTTTAGAGTGGAGTGTTGTGTTGTAGTTTTGTACTGTTTTATTGTTGTTAGCCGCCCTGAGCCCGGCTTCGGCTGGGGAGGGCAGGATATAAATAATAATAATAATAATAATAATAATAATAATAATAATAATAATAATTATTATTATTATTATTATTATTATTACAGTTACTCTGCATTCAGAACCTGAGAGTATGTGATAACATTACTGAAGTAACAGTCTCTGAATTTTGCTCCCTGAGCCAATTCTACATAGACAAAGGGAGCTGTGCATTTTTCTTCCACAATTACATGGTTCTGGTTGCAGATACACTATTGCCTTGTGAAAGAATATGAATGATGCCGTGGGCTGAATAAGGATTGAGTGAGACTATAAATATTTTGGAAGAATTTGGAAATGGGTGATTGATGGAAGCAGCAACTCCCCAGGCATATTTGAGGTGACTGACTGTGGAAGAGTAAGATGGGGGAATTGAGGTGTCAGATTTTATATACAAGTAGAAATATGTCTGTGAAGTAGTTCTGATCACATTGACTCCATAGTTATGGTGCACCTTCTTCTAACCTTAGCATAAGTACCCACTGGATACAGACTAAGACCTTTATATTTAGGCAAGGATTTGGTTAAGATTGTGTGTGTGGTTATGCTGAGAAGTGTGATTTAAACTTATTTAAATTTAGAATCCTTATGTTAAGCATATCTACTTCCCTGAAAGCCTGAGAGTTTGGCAGTGGATAATATAAGCTCAAAAATAAACTCTGTGCACTTACAAAAGATGAGTAATGTTCTGAATTTTTCCTGTGCTCCTTAAAATTCTGCCTGTTGAAAACACAGAAAACCAACTTCAATAGTAGGAAAGCATGAAATTACATAACGTGCCATATTCTTTCAAGATATAAATCTAATTTGTAGTTACTGTGCAAATCCCATTCAGGTAAAGTCTACTCTGAACCAGACTTTCTTACAAGCTTTCCATTTTTATTTTGCTCTAATTTCTTAAATTAGTTTAAAGATTGGGCCTATACCCAGCTCTAAGACTTGTTTGGCTAAGCATGTTAATCCATGGACCCTTCAAGATAAAGCAGATAAAGTATGAATAATGCACTTGTAAAGTGCAGTATCTACCTTTTAGGAGCTGTTCATTGCTGTCAGAGATACCTAATCCTTTCAGCATCTCTGCTGAACGTTAAGGGGGAAAGGCATATGCACTGTTGGGAAGTGGGGGAGCCAGGGATGGAAACAGGAGAACCAATACCTTTTACAGTGAGGGACATGAGAAGTTTTAAGCAAGTTAAATGTACCCACGAGTGGTTGAAAAATATAAGAACATACGCATCTGTTGTGTCGATATAAATTTGCTTCTTAAGCCAAGGGTGGGGAGCCTGTTGCCCTCTAGATCAGGGGTCAGCAACCTTTTTCAGCTGTGGGCTTGTCCACCATCCCTCAGACCATGTGGTGGGCCGAACTAACGAATTCCTATGCCCCACGGATAACCCAGAGATGCATTTTAAATAAAAGCACACATTCTACTCATGTAAAAACACGCTGATTCCCAGACCATCCGCAGGCCGGATTAAGAAACCGATTGGGCCCCATCCGGCCCACGGGCCTTAGGTTGCCTATCCCTGCTCTAGATGTTGCTGGACTTCCCATCAGCTCTAGCCAGCAGGGCCAGTGGTCAGGATGGAGTGACCAATACCTGGAGGGCCACATTTCCCCCTTCCTGCCTTAAGCACTCTGCTGGGGGGGGGGGGGGTTTGAAGACTAAAAACAAGTGCACAGGGTGGGATCTGTTCTGTGGTGATGAGTACTAAATGTGGAGGTTGGCAGAAATATACCTCCATCTCATTCTTCTTGTGCAACTGGAGGATGAACTGCAAAAGACGAGCAAGGTTGCACACCAGATAATGGGAATACAATGTGTGGGCGCATAATGAAGGGTGATGGTGAAAAACAAAGTTAGGTGGGACAGGCATTATGGTAGGCTTGCCAAACTCTGGGGTCACCGACACATCTGTAGAATGTGCATCCTGCTCTGTGAGGAGAGGAACTAACATCTGGATCATATTGCACATAAACTAAGATCCAGACAAATCAGTTCATTCTTACTGTGGCACAATGGGTCAGTGTGCCTGGCTGTTAACCAGAAGGTTGGCGGTTCAAGCCCACCCAGGGACAGCTGTGGGCAGGATTCCTGGATTGCAGGGGAGGTTGGACTAGATGACCCTCGGGATCCCTGCTAACTCTGCAATTCTATGTGCCGTGACTGGCAGGAGGAGACAAGAACATGAAGCTTCTCCCCTGAACCAGAGCAGTGGTTCATCCTGTTTTCCGTACAGGTGAATGCACACTGGACAATACCAACAGCAGCTGGCGGGGGTGGGGTGCGTGGGGGAAGAAGCGCGTCTCCTGTCCTACCTCCGCCTCTTAAATCTAATATGGAATCCTGCGGCCCTGATCTCTTGACGGCGGCGTGGAAGTGGGGAGGACAGTAGGCGTCTTATTTCCCTAGCATAATAGGAAACTTGCCGCCGGCCGGCCGGCCGGCCAGCCAGGCCCGCCCCCTTCTCTCCCTCTTTCCGAGATGCTAGGTGGTAGCTGCCCGCTTCTCCCGAGGGGCAGTAGCGCGGCGAGGGGTTTGAGGAGCGCGGGATGTTCCACTGCGCTTTCCCGAAATAGGGGTGTGTAAAGGTGGCGGTTGAAACGCGCCAACGTTCTGCCGGCGGCCGTTGGCCGCTTAACGGCCGCCCTCCGCGCCTCAGCCCTGCGAGAGGGGGATGCCGCCCTTGCTGAGGGGGAAGCCAGCCCGCGCCGCGGCTAACCGAGTCCCTGGAAGGGGCGGGAAGAGCGCTCGGTATATCGCCGGGCCTTGGCGAGCCTGCGAAGGGGTTAATGGGCTGTGTGAGGGAGAGAAAGGCCGGCCGAGCCCTCCCGCCCCTCGGCTCCTCCCCTCCGCCAGTCCCCTTCCTCGGAGCGTGCGGGAGGCGTCACAAACCGAGCCCGCTCTTGTCAGGCCGAGACTCGAGCATTGCCGGTTGTCCTCCCCGCCCCCGCCCGCCCCCGGGGATGCCGCCGCGGGTCGGGTGAGCTCCGCGCCTGGATGCTGCTGATCCCGCCGTCTCTCTCTTGTGTCTCCCTCCCCGCCCTCCTGCAGGCAGCTCCTCCTCAGTCCCCGGCCGCCTCCGAAGGGATGCTGGAGAAACTGGAGCTCGAGGATGAAGGTAAGGAGAAGCGGCGGCAGGCGCGGTGGGGGTGCAGGCAGGCAGACCGGGTAGGATCGTGGGGGAACCCCGAGGCAGGCGGAATCCCTTCAGAATCACACAGACAACAACCTCGTAATACGGCATGGAGCCTGCCTGGGCACACACCGCTGACCATGCAGACACCTGCTTTTCCTGCTGCTGTGTTGTGTGCTGAATTTGTACAGGGCTCATGGGTAGCTGGAGGAGCGGGCAGTTTTGGTATAGATCTCTCTTTCTTTCTCTCTCTCTCTCTCTCTTTCTTTCTCTCTCTCTCTCTCTCTCTTTCTCTCTCTCTCTCTCTCTCTCACTCACACACACACACACACACACACACACACAAAATATTTCAATTCTCTGCTGGGTAAGGCTACCCCAGGGTGGGGTGGGGAGGGGATTTTTGGAGTGGCCATGCATACCAGTTGCATGAGTGCCGGGATTAAAATAATAATAATAATTAATAATACCCAACCGGTGGCTTGCAATAAATGATTTGGTGAGGGGGAATGAAAGGTAAAGAGGGCAGGGGGTGGATAGACAGGATATAGGCTTATTTATATTCTAAGCAACCTCTCCCAAGTAACAATGGGAAGTGCAAAGTAGAGGTGTGTGGTAAGATCTGGGCTGACATGGTATTGCGCCCCCCCCCCCATCCAAAGAATTGACAGCCGTTCATACAGTGCGTGGGCGGAATTTACAGTACATTTGTTTCTCCCAAAGAAAATCCCTGGAAGTGTCCTATTCTCCTCGCAGAGCTACAATTCCTGCCACATTCAAACTGCAGCCCCCTCAGATTCTCTGGGGAAAGTCGTGTGCTTTTAAATGTATGGTGAATACGCAGCCATAGTCAAGGTGGTTTAATGTGGATTGGTTAGTTTCTTCAGTACCGTTCGTGTACATGGGTTCACAAGTGAAAGGATGTATCCCTGTCCCCATGGAGCCTACAGTCTAAAATATCAACTCTTTCATGCCTGGGTTCTTAGGTTTATATATTTATTTCAGAATGTGTATTTCTCTTTACAGGGTAAACCCTTCTGAGGAGGTTCATATCAAAATGGACTATTTAAAAAAAAAGAGAGAGAGAATTCAACATACAGTAATTTGAAAAAAAATCAGTCAAAGCTAAAAGCATAATTAAAACAGCAACAGCATTAAAATACAGACCTACACACATTAATTAAAAGCAGTGTTAATTAAAAGGTCTTCAAGAGAACCTTTTAATAGCTCTATGGGAAAGGAAACTTCATCAGAGATAGCTTTCCTTCGCTCTGCAGCACTGTTATGACAAGTAGCATTTCATAAAATTATTCCTCTAAAAATTCTTGATTCCTGTTCTCTATGGCATTGGGTAATACCCTTTATATGCTGTGCCCTACTTGCATTTGGAGAGGGTGGTTCTAGAAGGTAAATTCATTTCTGTTCTGTCAGTACACAGTTGTGTGAAGTAGCTATTCTGAAACAGTATGGCATTGAGGCTAGGGGTGAGTAGAACAATTACTTATTTAGTAGATCAGGGACAATCCTGCAGTCTGCCCAATAGAACAGGTTTAATCTATTTCTGTATTCTTGCCATACAGAAATTCTCCCCAAGCAATTCCCGAACGAGAATTACTTATTTCCTCCCCAAGCAATTCTCATAAATGGGAATTACCTGTTTCCATAGAATAGATATGTTTTGTGTGCACAGTCTAGTCTCGTTCCATGGAATAGATTTCTCCCTCCAGCACCATTAATCCCATCAGTTGCCCTTTGGTGTCGGTTGCGTTCTAAAAGTGTTCTCTCACACAGCCATCTAAAAACTGGCTAAACAGGCAACCTGCCACATGCAACTCTGAGACCTCAAAATAAACTTTTGATGTATACACAGGCCTTCCTAGGCACTATAGCTCTTTATTTGTAGTTTTGTAAGAGGGGGCAGCTCATATTGAGATTGCCAAACCTAATTGTTTTTAAAAGCAACACTTCTGAGCAGTGGTGTCTGACATAATGGATTGCTATTGTGCTCTAATGGACTGTGGTATTCTGGATTAAAGGTCAGTGAGTTAAAATAAGGGACATCTGGCACCTTTACTGTTTGCCCCCTAGAGGCATTTAGAGTACCTCTGAACAGTTAGTTCTGCAGATATTCACAGTTCTCCTGAGCAGATAATCTTCTATGGATCTCCATTAAAATACTTGTTCAAAGTGCACTGTTGTGACTGCAATCTCTTCACACAACTTCATATCCACATTTTGTTTTGGAAATTTAAGCCTCTGTAAATTTTCTACAGGCTTATTTTTTTCCAATATACTTTCGTTATAGAAGATACTATAGAGTGACGCTATGTCACGTAAAGATGGTATAAATAACGGAAAGCTCTTAAAGGATATTTCAGCACAGAGACTCTCAAAGTCTGTTTTGTTTTGAGAAAGCCTACTTAATTAGATGGACAAGTCAACATAATGCTTCTTGCATTCCCACTCATAACTGAGCTTCGTATTTAAAAGATCTTTTAACAAAGGATTCATTTTTCTTTTCAATTTTGGGTGACTCAGTTTGTTAGACTCTTAAGAGTTATAGGCAGTACAACAATCAAAAGCAGTTTTCCAGAACATATTTACAAAGAAAAAATGCTTTATAATCAACAGAGCTGTTTTCCCCCTAAGAACTTGTTCCATTTCCTCCTATGATTAGCAGACTTTGAGGACAGTTAGTGGACTCAGGCTGCAATCCTAAACACAGTAGGATGTAGCTTTTGAGTAAATACATACAGGATTGTGCTGTCAGCAGCTTGATGCAACTTTGCATTGGAAGGTTTCCTGGACCACCTCATGAATGATAGGACTGACTTTTGATCATTGCTATGTGTTGGCTTGAAACATCAACAAGACCAGTTTCTTAATGGGTCTCGCTATGGAATGACTGCAGAATCACACTTTAGTGGGTAGTAGAGCCTCAAGACTCTCTTTCTGATCTAATGGTTATGTTTGCTTTTATGTATTATCTCTTCCGAGTAACTGCATCTTCAATTTAAATTAGTGCTTTAAAGATGCTAAAACACTTGGTCTAAGCTTTGACTGCATTAGGAATGTCAAAAGTGTCTTCTCTTCTTCAGCTGAGCATTTTGTGATAAAGCGGTAAATGGATACAAGAGATTATTTTTGGCCTGGCCCCCTCAAATATTTTATTCGTAGGGGGCGAAGGGACCTTGGCCCCTAGGAGTTAGCTCCTGTGGCAGGAATTGTTGTCCAGAATATGTAGCAGAGGGCACAAGATGAGGAGGTCTTGGCTATGTTAAAAAGATTACTTGGTACAATTGTACAAGTCTATTGTACTCAGCATATTGTACAAGTCCATTGTACTCACAATAGGTTTTTGTCACCATTTCTAATCCTGTTCAGGAGCAAGTTTCAACTCTCATCAAAAGTCAGTAGTCACATTGCTTATGCCTAGCCTTTCCCCTATTGGTTGTATGAAGAACTGTGACATTCAGGGTCAGGGCATGTACCTTGTAGCCAAATTGATGCTTCGTGTAAAATAGGTTTATTTCTAAGAGGGAGGAGAACAAAAATTGCTTGATTCCCACTTAAGATAAATTAAAACTCTGCCCTGCCACCAGTACTGTTCTGTTCACACAGATAAGTTGATGTTTGCGTTCACTCGCTCCATCTTGATTGGGGGAATTGAAATATATGATCAGATGAGATTTCTGTCCCTGAGAGATTTGTGAGTTTTAGCGCTACAGACATCTTACAAGCAGAGCTAGCCCTTGGTTTGCGCCCCCTCCAGGAAAACACCTGCAATGTTTTCCTTTGTACAAGAGATACCGTACATCTTTTCCCGTGAAATTTTACCACTTGCTTCCATGATGCATAATCATCTCCCCAGTGGCACACAGGAGATGAGCAAGAAGAGGGTGAATTAGAGACTGCTCTGGAATAGAAGTCATGAAAATTATATCTGCTCACAGGGAGAGGAACTGCTGCCTTGATTAAATGGAACCAATACATCCAACTATAGAGGTGCTTTCTCTCTGGCCCACCTTCCCAATAAAAATGTGGTGCTCATGTCACCCAGTAGGCAACCTGTATAAAATAATTTTATAAAGCACCATAGAGATATGATTCTGAGAATGGATTAATCTGTTTACTTGAGAATAAGGTTATTACCATACTTCATAGCTGAAAATGGTTCAGTGACAAAAGCAGTACTGTTGTTAGCAACAGCTGTACTTGTCTTAGTAAGCAATGTATTTGATTGTTTTAATTTTTATAATCATGTGAAGGAAGAATTGGGAAACTGGTTCCTTTCCTTGGTATCAGACTTTTCAGTTATTAAAAGTTGCCTTTATTAACGATTGAGCGTCCTGATATATTGGTTTGTTCGGCATGAAACTTTAATAACAGTTTGTTGTGTAGTATAGTTTGAACTTATAGTGTTAATGTGTTCTGAAATTAGTGTCTTTGCTTTCAAAGCAAATTGGACTAAAATTCAATTTGGTTGCAAAACCATTTCTAAGAATAAAACTATTAAGCATCAACTATATTCCTATCACTTCTGTTAACTGGTTGGTGCAGAGCTGTAAGTCTATCTTGGATAACTGGTTCTGCTGCAATGTTGGCTTTCATCCATTTCTCATCAGCACAGTTTTAAGAACAAGAAGCAGTAGACAATATACAAAACTGCATTTGTTCTTTGAGATATCTTTTTACACATTGGTAGCCAGGGACAAAAAGGTTTCTGACACTGAATTCTTGCTGTCAGAGCAATTTGTTTAAATCTTATATCGAAGAAAAGGAATGGGAGATGCTGACAGACTCTCCAAGTGTTGAAGTATAGTACTAGTACTGTAAGTCATTTTTGCCTTAAGCTAAAAACTTCCTCTTGTTAGAAAAACTTGCTATGAATTCTTAAGTGACAGGTGGGCTTTGTTTTCTCTGATTAATTTTTGAACATGACGGGACTGGCTTCCTTGGGGCTCGCTCCCAGGTAGAATTGTAGTGTGAGCTCTTTGCACTTGCCAATAACATCTTGAATACAAACATTAGACCTGCGCTGTAGTATCCAGCTTCCAAAATTGGGTAGTTTATATGACTTAAATGGAAATAGTGGTCCTATTGTCTGATTAAGATAGTGACAGCTGCTGTTTCTCTTCCATTTTTTGCATGTCACAGTCACACTGTCCACTTATGTGAGTATGCACTCAAGTAGTAGTTCTCCTGATATCTACATTTGAGGAAACAATATTAAGGCAATACCCATTTACTGGAGGAAGTTGCACTGTATTTGTCTCATTACTGTTTGTTCTCCTGTCATGCAATATGGTTCTAATCTTTTAATGAAAAATAAAGACCAGTGATAGCAATCAATGGAATGTGAATATTTGGTGTCCCATTGCTTTTTCCAGTGTATAGGGAAACTTCACCAGGGCTGAAGATAGTTGTGGGGAATCCTGAAGTGTGCCTAATAATGGTTTCTGAAAAGGGGAGTGTTGTTTGCTTGCCCTTTGTAGTCTTGTTTTGTATAAAACTGCCCTTTCGTTAAAACCATCTCCTTACTTAGATGTGAGGAGCAGAGTGCTGTAGCTTCATCTTGTGTTTGCATGAGTATTCCACCTGGACCTCCTTAGAGGAAAGGCCACTCCCAATCCCTAAATCAAGAGTGTGAAGCCTGAAACCCTACAGACATTGCTGCAAACATTGCTACAAACATCCATCACGCCAGCCAGCATGGCCAATAATTAGGGATGATGGGAGTTGTAGTTATTCAACATCTGAAGGGCCACAGGTTCATCATTCCTAATTTAAATAGTGATTCATGCAGGCAATATGCAGTAGTGATAAGGTAACTAAACGAGATGAGATACAAGATCTATGGTAAAGCTGCAGGGGGGCAGAGACCATATTTGACTGGTGCCAAAGAGCTGAAGTGGCAAGGATTTAACCTTTTCTCCCTGTATCATTTCC
Organism: Podarcis vaucheri; assembly: GCF_965113315.1. NCBI lineage: Eukaryota > Metazoa > Chordata > Lepidosauria > Squamata > Lacertidae > Podarcis > Podarcis vaucheri. Next base: position 53,919,973 of record NC_138750.1, read on the forward strand.
TGATTTAATTGGGGATTCATTCTGTCCAGTGGGGGACAGGAACTTGCTTTTTTTCCAGGCAAGCGATGCTAATAACTGGAGCGATATTGACTGGGAGAAAAGGTTGCTTTATACTGTAAGCTTTGAAAAAGATGAGTGGAGATCTGTTGACTGATCATCCATGTCTGGCTTTGCCTCTAGAATTTTGGTGGGTAACATTCCTGTTTCACTCACTAAGTTGCCTTGGCCAGTCATTGTCTCTTACCTGTACCTACCTCACAGAGCAGTTGAATAAAATAAAATGATCTCCCTCCCCATGCAGTCTCCTGAGCTTTGATGGAGGTATACAAATGGAATACTTTCTTCCAGCCTGTTTTCATGGTATTTCTAGTCTTAATGAATAACCAGTCACAAGTCATTGAATCTTCATTTATGGATTAATGCAAACAACAATTGCTGTAATGTTGCCCTGATTTATACTTTGGATTATATATAAACTCTTCACTTCATTGGTATATTAACCAGTGTTTATGCAGATGTGTCCATACTGTTGACTACACAACTTACCATAATTGCTTTTGCAGAAGAAAACAGAAAAGGCATGCATTACATGTCTTGACTAAATCCAAGTTCTACTGTACCTAATTACTTGCAGCACAGTCTGTCATTTATACATGCTTCTTGAAATACTAATAATTAATCAAGCATGGTGTTTGAACACCGAGCGGTATAAAATGTTTTAATTAAAAATAAAGGTGTCTCTCAGTTTATTTTTTCTCTTTTCATCACTACAAGGAAAATGGATGGGAGAACTAGCACTGGTGTGGAAATGACTTACCTGAATTTCAGAACAAGTACTTCAGCACAACCCCTGGTATACCATGTGTATCAGTTTTTAGAGCATAACTGATTGTAACTTTTAGCTCTGTAGAATTATTAAATGTCTTGCAGTAGGAAGGGAACAGTAACAGTTTCTTAAAGATGTCTCATTTTTACTTTCTGCATATTGTCAGTATTGAGCAGTTGAATTCCTGTCTGGAGGAAATCAGTATTTGATTTCAATTGAAATGCTTGTTCTTCTATTGGTTCCTCTAAGTCCTCTAAAACATCCTCCTTGCAGATAGATACATAAGTATATCATATATGACATATATGAGAAAGGGAATGTTGAGTTACAAAGGGGTTTTACAAAAAAAATATTCTGTTTGACCCATATAGTCGTAGTACTTGGGATTATCAGATGGAAGATTTTTGTTGGGCGTGATTTTTATGTAGTGTAAGTAAGTGGTTAAATGCCAGAAATTTTGATAATGAGATTATAGGTGTTGTTTGTAACCATATGAAAATACAAGTTGCAAATTAAATAAATTGGCATTTGTTAAACGTGGCTACAGTATTTCAAAAAAGATCAGATTTTGAAGGAGCAAGTGGAGGGAAGAGATAGCTGTTCTTTGGGTCATTAATAGCAAAACAATATTTAAGTAGCACTGAGCCAAAAATGCCTTCCCACTTCAAAAGCCATGAAAGTGGGTCAGCATTTTTGGCTTGGTTCTAAACAAATGTATGCAGATTTACAATTGTAAGTAGTGGAAGCAGCAGCAGTGGCCTTCGCGGGGAGTTTTTAAAATAATTGTTCTGCCACTAGCTGCTGTACTACCCTGAATGATGATGCGTCAGGATATAGCATTGTTCTAGATCAGGGGTCTGCAACCTTTAAGACAAAAAGAGCCACTAGGACCCGTTTCCGAAGAAAAACAACAACTGGGAGCCGCAAAAGCATTGCGACATTTAAAGCATGCGCGCCGCTGCCCTCTGATCTGACAGCGGGTGGGAAGGTGACGTTGGGACAGTGCGTGACTAACGCATGCACCGCCCCCATGCGACGTCACAGCCAGTACAGCGCCTGCCACAGTGGGGAGTGTCGGGGCGCACAATGCGCCTCCTCCCCTCGCTAGTATCCGCCCCGGAGCCGCGGCAAAAGTGTAAAAGAGCCACATGCGGCTCCGGAGCCGTGGGTTGCAGACCCCTGTTCTAGAGGTAGTGCCCGCCCCCCCGCCCCCCGCTGTATATCTTCCTGCAACAATTCCTCTGGAACAGTACTGCATCCAACTCCTTAAAAAATAATCCTTTATCATTCTTTTCAAAAATGTTTGGAAGAGCTAGTTGTGGGGTGGGTGTTATGTTACAATTTGAAAGTGTGCTAATCTCTTTAAACACAGAGAGCCAGAACTTTTATATTTTTCTACAATCCCTCCAGAGATGTTATAAGTACACACTATCTGGCATCCCCTCCTACAGTATGGTGATAGTGTATAATTTATACAGGATAACCTCTGTACCATTTTAAGTGCTTTTTCTTAGTCACTAACTGAGATGGACCATGGGGATTTGTTCCATCTTGCCTGCCATTCCTGTTCCTCCAGCTTCAAATCCAGTTCTTGCTCCAACATTATTTTAAGGCCTTCTGTGCCGTTCACTTGTGATTTCAGTAAGCTACTGGATAGTCTAAAATCAAACCCTTAATATTACTACTGCAGTGTTTCACCACACCTTCAAACTCCGAAAGTTTACATGTTACTGCCTCTCTAATACCTTTAGAGAAAAGTAGAGATCTGCCTCCACAGAAGCTATGGTACATGTAGTTTTTGTAGACTTTCATTAAGTTTGTCCTCCAATATGGGAACATTATCTACACAAAAACAAGTTTGATTTTTGTGATAAAAGAGGGGATGGAGCACCAAACAAAGGGGATAGGGCTGCAGCAAGTACAGCCACCTTTCTAAGCCAATAGTGGACTGCTGTTTGGAGAAAATGTGGGAATGTTCAGGGATGCAGGAGAGGATATATTGACTGATTATATCCTTATCCAACTTGTGTTAACAAGTTCCCAAAATATCAGCAGAGTAAAACATTCCCCTTTATCTTAAATTTGCAATGGTAGCATTTGCTCAGGTTCGCTAGAACCTCTATAATAATCACTCTGGTAATTTCCCCTTTATTCCCTCTTAAAATACAAGACACGACACAGTCCTTTACAAAAGTATAAAAAGAGTTTACTCACATTCTGTTCACATCAGATCCCAGAAGGCAGACAGCTTAATAAAGTAATATACATTTGGATTCTATCTTATAAGAAGATAGTCCCTTTGTCCTCTCTTGGCTGGGAGCCAAGAGGACATCTTAGCAGATGTTGCTTCTTCGAAGGAAGAGAAGAGAGAGAGAGATGGCTGCCCCTCTCTGTGCTTTTATCATTACCTGCACAGGTGAGGCCACACTCACCTCTAGTCCCATGCGGAGGAAGTCTGTCCCAGGAAGTTTACCTGCTGGCTGGACAAACATCCCTCCCCATGTCTAAACATGTACACTCTAGGAATGTTGTAATTGACTGCTCCTGTGTTTCACATCCCACAGAAAATTGTTGTGTATATGTGGGTTGTTTTGAAATTTATTATTGGAGTCCAAAAAGGCATGAAAGGGGAGACCCTATATCTGTTCAGATTGCATACAAACCCATTGTTTGTATCATCCATGGTAATTGGAATTGCATGGTGAAGCTGATTTGCCAGGTAGTACAATTGAGGATTCTCACCAATCAGAAGGTTGGTGGTTTGAATCCCTGCAACGGGGTGAGCTCCCGTTGTTCGGTCTCAGCTCCTGCCCACCTAGCAGTTTGAAAGCCCATCAAAGTAGATAAATAGGTACTGCTCCGGCGGAAAGGTAAACGGTGTTTCAGTGTGCTACTCTGGTTTCGCCAGAAGCGGCTTAGTCATGCTGGCCACATGACCCTGAAGCTGTCTGTGGACAAACACCGGCTCCCTCGGCCTATAGAGTGAGATGAGCGCCGCAACCCCAGTCGTCCGCAACTGGACCTAACGGTAAGGGGTACCTTTACCTTTACAATTCAGGATTCTCCAGCCCCAGTCATGATAGGCCACATAAAGAAACTTCCCAACATGGATTTTACATTGTTCAAAAATAAAATAATTACATTTCTATTTCTATTGCCATAGACATGATTGTACAGGCAATATTCATACTGGAAGAGCTTGAAAGGGGTATGTTAACTTGGGAAGAGTCACCATTTTAATTACCACTAATATATCTAGTTTTGAAAAGTTTTCTTTTGTTCAGCGTTTAAATATTGTGGTTAATAGTGAGCCAGAGCCAATTATAGTTGACTTTGAACAGTCTGTTAAAATTTATAGTGATAAATATACCTAGATATTTCAGTTTCACATAATGCATTTTAATATTCAATAAACTCTTGACTGATTTTTGTGTGTAAGGAGGGATATGAACACATATTGCCTCAGTTTTTTTGGAAATACACACCCTGTGACAGAGGCAAAGTTGGTTTAAGTTCTTGTATTGCTTGAGCTGTTTCCATGGGTTTTGGTGTAGTTAGCATAATATCATCCATGTACTTTCCGAAGATACAGTATCTTCGTTTAATATTTACCCCTGAAATGTCTGCCGAGGTCCAGATTCTAATAGCAAAAGGAAGTGATGTCTTGTAAGCCAGGATTTGAGCAGATCTGGCACTGAAGTGACTGCAGCTGTAACTATAGCCATATGAGAGACTCAACCTCTTCCAACTGCATTTAGATTATCCACTTCCCAGAGCCTGCTAAACAATGCAGGGCATTGCAGGGAACTTCAGCCGTAATAGCAAAAGGGTCTATTCCCTAGTGTTAGAATAAGTAAAAATTATAATAAACTTTGCTTTGTCCCACATTTAATATCTATACTATTGGAGTTCAGATGATTAATATGAATGATGGCTTTAGATTAAGAATCAATGTTGATTTTATGTGTACATGGTTAGTCAAAAATATTGTGCAGTAGGATTCCACCTGCAACGGATCTTTATATGGCTTGGGTATAGCCACAATTTTAGATTCCAGCCATGTCTGTGGAAGGGAGCCCCTCCCAGATATTGGCTAACTTGACCATATCTAGAAGCAAACTGAAAAGGTTTTCCAGAATAAATAAAATATTCACAAATGTATTGAAAGGCAATTGGCAGTGTGGTGATTCCTGAATTACCTGATGTGATGGTGGAGAAATAGTTTAATAACGGAATTATTCTAAGCTTAATTTGTAACCTTGTGACAAGCAACCTGAAGAAGATTTAAAGCATGATAGAAATTCTAACAATGGCTGACAGTTAACTTATATTGTCTCAAAGCATAGTGAAGTGGCTCCATCTCAACTCGCCCATTCTGGAGGAATCTTTGTGTGGCATGTTGACATCCTCTAGAAGCCACTCATATTTTTTGCTCTCTTTGTTCTGCATTGTCGCCCCAAAACTGCAACAGCAATCTGATTTGGGACTTAATGCCATGAATATTTAAACACTGGGTTTTAAATATCGGTGCTGATTCAGGTGTAACATTAGGGCCGCTTTATGTATTATTTTTTCCAACATGGCAATAATCGTGCAACATGAAACCAGAGGTGCAAATCATAGCAAAGCTGAGGGAACCTTCAGGCAGGTGTTTGAAGAAGAAGTAGAAGAAGAGTTTGGATTTGATATCCCGCCTTTCACTCCCCTTCAGGAGTCTCAAAGCGGCTAACAATCTCCTTTCCCTTCCTCCCCCACAACAAACACTCTGTGAGGTGAGTGGGGCTGAGAGACTTCACAGAAGTGTGACTGGCCCAAGGTCACCCAGCAGCTGCATGTGGAGGAGAGGAGACACGAACCCGGTTCCCCAGATTACGTGACTACCGCTCTTAACCACTACACCACACTGGCTCTCCCAGTGTGTTTGTCACACTGGGAGTCCACTTGGGCTGTTTATGTGCCTAGTAGTCTGCTCTGAATTCTTATGCATGCAGGAAGTACATGGTTCTGATTATATTTGTTAATATGCTGAAACATATCATTACCATAGAAAAACGGCTGTCTCGACTTCTCATTAAAGGTTCACTGCTTACTTTCTCCTTTTTTCAAATTATTTTTATTAGTTTTGCAAATTAATACAAATCAAACCTAATTAAATTTAATACAATTTTAAAAAATGAAGTTTCCCGCTCCTGTTGCCAACATATGTCCTTCTCTTCTGTTGTTGCCACATCCTTTTTTCTTGAAATCCACTTAAAATCTTCGCTAGATGTAATCCATTCTCACCACTGCCAATAAATCATCTTTACAAACAATGTTCTTTTTAATTTCCGTAGGTAAATTCCTTTTCACATGTGTAGTCATTCAAATCAATATTCATCTCACTGCTTACTCTCCAGGCATTCTGCTTTCTTGCTGGGGTTTGCCTTTCATCAGGGAAGTGAACCTGCCTCATTCTGGAGCTCTGTACCCACTAAATTTGTTCATTGATTTTTCTCATCAATAACTTTAAAAATTATGCCCAAGTTTATATGACTATTGCAGTAGAAATGTTGTTGCGAATTCCACTTTTTCCTTCCTTAAATTAGAATAGCATTCATATGGTTTGAGGCATTTTTATTTATTTTTTTAAAAAATTGTTTTTCTTACAGCTGTTGGCGAATCAGAAAGTGATATCTACATGCGATTCATGAGGTCACATAAGTGTTATGATATTGTTCCAACAAGCTCAAAGCTTGTGGTATTTGACACTACACTACAGGTGAGTTGTCCATTTTCAGAATCCATTTCCTAACCATTAGTTGCCTTATTAATACAATACATGGGTTGTGGCCTGTGATACAGATGACCTTGTTTTCAGAATGCAATGCCTCAAAGATATTTTAAAAGTTTTTTTAAAAAATGTTCTTCCTCTTTGAATCAATAATTAGACATCAGTCCTAATGACCAATGGAAGTTCCCTTCCTTTTAAATGGAAAAGGGTTAGTGACAAAGTGCCTTTGTGTGCTTGTGAAAATGGAACTATCAAATATGTTCTAAAATCATATGTTGAACAGATGCCTATCTTTTGTTTTATAAATTATATGGCATAAGGTTTCAAATACCTTGGCAAAGTAACTTTTAAGGATTGCATGCCAGTATTTACAAGTAAGCCCACTAAACTATAATTTTTATATACCTACCTAGGATCTGTCTGGATGAAGGTCATTTTAGAATTTTTTAAAATAAAAATATCATAATGAAGCCAACACTTAGACTGTGAAGCTCTATATTAACATTTTTCACTGTAGCATCATTTTAAAGTTGAAAAGGAGCACTGAATATAGCAGAGTAGGAACAGAGAAACAGCATGGAACAGATTTTCTGAGAGACATATATTCTTCTAACATGACATTTTAATATAAATTAGCATTTCCAGTTGACACAAAATACACTCCTTCTATATTCGTTGACTTTCAAAGTCACATTGAATTGTTTACAATGAAAAGTACGTTACTAAAAATATATCCTTTTATAATGTAGTTGCATTATCTTCTTGGACCTGGTAGGTAAATAAATTAACCTCTTGTCTTTGATGATAGACAGATCTTTTTATACAATGCATGCTTTCATAAAGTTGGGAGGTCAACACTCAAACCTTAAGACCTATATAGAACAAAAGTATATTATCCTCCAGATAGCCTGAAGGAAACCTAGTCTTCCATTCTTTACCATTTTTTTCTCACGATTAAAGTCTTAACATGCCAGTGGATTCAGGTGACCTTTTTCCCCCCAGAAGAGCTAAGTTTGCACGTCATGCTAAGTCATAGTTGATTTTAAACACATGACCTCACCTCTATACAATGCTGTGTGTGGCACAAACGAGCCACAACATGGCTTGTCATATTTCATACAAATGAATGGTAAGCTAGAAATAAGCCAATAACAAACATTTGACACAAATTAGATTTACTTGATCTGATAAGCCATACAATAGCTTGCTTTGTGCTGCACATAGCACCCACCAGAGGTGGGGTGCGTCACACAGTAGGCTAGGAGTCACATTCACGATTAAGCCATGTTTTAAAACAAAGTATGGCTTAGAAATGGATGGGGAACATTTTTTTCAGCTGGGGAACCAGATTCCATTCTGGACAACCTCCCACAGGCTAGTAGTGGGTGAGGCCAGAGGCAAACACAAATGCAGCAATGAATGTGATTTTGTACAAGGCGGTGGGGGATATTCATTGGCTAATACTGCAGGTTTATTATAAAATACCGCATTTTTCGCCCTATAGGGCGCACCGGCCCATAGGACGCACCTAGATTTTTTTGGGGGGGAATAAAGGAATTTTTTTTTATTCCCCCCCCCCAGGTGCAGGGCTGGTGTGGGGGAAGCCCGAGCGTCCGCCGACCACAACCCCCAGAACAGGCAGCTCTGGGAGCTTGCGGGGCTGGGGTCGGGCAAAGCCCGCCGGCAGCCTCCAAACCACGTCAGGAGACAGTGGGATGGCGCGCTGCGCCTCCCCGGTGTCCCCCGAGCTTGCGGGGGTTGGCGGCAGGGAGAAGCATTTTTCTCCCCGCCACCAGCCTCCAAACCAGGTCGGGGGACAGCGGGATGGCGGCGTTCCGCCTCCCCGCTGTCCCCAGAGCTTGTGGGGCTGGCGGTGGGGCTCTCCTGAAGCCTGGAGCACCGACTCCTCTCGCTTTCCAGGCTTCAGCGAAAGCCTGCATTCGCCCCATAGTACGCACACACATTTCCCCTTCATTTTTGGAGGGGGGAAAGTGCGTCCTATATGGCGAAAAAAATACGGTAAGTGTTTTCCATGTCCTTGAGTTTGGGAAGCTGCCAAGAACTAAATCACTGTTCTGGTTTGTACATACAAGTGTAATGCCAAATGGATATAGAACAAGTGAGAGTGGTGTTTCAATGTATCCATGTTGTTTCTTTAGGCTTGAAACTCATCCATACCTTTCTAGCAAATTGTAGCTGTCATGTCCTCCTCAGCATCAAGCTGTGTGATAAGATTTTTAAAAATCCTTTTTTTTATGTCCTTTTTTTTAAAAAATGCTGTTTTATTTTGTCTTTCAGGTAAAGAAAGCTTTCTTTGCCTTGGTAGCAAATGGTGTCCGAGCAGCTCCTCTGTGGGAGAGTAAAAAACAAAGCTTTGTAGGTAAGATAATGTATATTAGTATAAAGTTTGGAGAGAGATATTTAATTCATCTCCACTAAACAGTGGAATCAGATATAGTGGTGGGTTGTGGGGTTTTTTGTGCTTTTGCCTTCTCTTCAATTTTTTATTTTATACTCATGAAATACCATCCGTATCTGTTTCAGACATAACAGGAAGTCTCTGCTTTCCCAGCTGTGTGGGGGCAATGGGGAAGCTTACTCAAATAGTGAGACACAGTGGTGTCCCATTATCTCTAACATGGGCTTCAAATCATAGAATAGGTGATGGAGAGGGTCTGCAACACTTAGTGCTTTTGTGGAGGAAGCTGAATTCTTGGTTTTTTTATACTGACATTTTAAACTGCTCGGAAATGGGATGCTTAGTGTATCATAAAAGCAGGGCTGGAAAAATTATTTTAAATTCCAAGGAGTCAGCATTGCTCTTTCAAGAGCCAAACATACAAAGAGCTGAAAAGGTGCAAGCAGCAATATTTCAGGTGCTTTTGAATTATCTTCAGCTTTTCTGAAAAGAGAGAAGTAATTTCCATTACAAGCAAATTCCTGTTGGCTTTATTTCTAAAATCCCATTTGATTTCTGTAACCCGCCCCCCCAAAAAAACCATCTTTCTAGGCCTCACTTCCATTATAAATATGCAAGAATCTAATCTGTAGCAAGACACTACTGGTTCTGACTGCATCTTAAGTGAAAACCATTGCTTGGCTGTGTCCGGTCTTTTTAAACACATGGAGCCCTCCAGACCTTTGCTGCTTGAAAAATATTTCTGATTTTAAAAACTCTTGTATACCTGCCAGCAGTGTTGTAATAAAATACATGCCTGGACTTGTAATTCTCTCATGCATAAAGACATGAAATTACATACCTAAGAAGAGGATGCAGACGTGATTTTTAATTCCCCCCCCCAAATTCTCCCATTGTACTGTGGCCTCTCCCCTATCGCCTTGGGGACTATTCAGTTGGAATGCCAAACTATAGCTTGACATTATGAGAGCATACCTCATACTTTTATGCTCCCTTGTGTGCCAAGATTTGAATTTTCCAGTCACTGCCAGTTGGTCTGAACCTGGTGAGCTAATGTTTATAGCAGGTAACCACTGTGGTACCCTCCAAATGTTGTTAGATTCCCTGCTGGAATAGCACTGGCAGGGAATTTCACCAAAAAGTGTAAGCCCGGGGTCACCAACCAGTGGGCAAATTTGGAATTTAGAAAGAGGACCATATGCACCAGTTTTAAAATGGTTACCGTGAAGATAATGGGCATAATGGCTTCACATCTTAAAGAGCAAAAGAGAGAGAGGACCACAAAATGGTGTTGACAAGCTTTCCCATCAGCTGCCCCATTTGCTGAATTGCAACTCATTACCAAACTTAAAACCATGGAGAGACCTGGTCTGAACAAAGACATTGGATTCTTATCTCATTATACATGACTAAGCCATTTTTCACCTTCTCACCCCTTGCCTTTTCCTGTAAGACCTATTGCAGTCGTTAAGAGTCGTCAACAGGCTCATCTCAGCTATCTGCCAATCTCCCATTCCCACCACCCTTCTGAGTAATACCCCTCCCCACCTTCTCACTATATAGAAGGATCTGGAAACTTCTGTTTCAGTGTATCTGAAGAAGTGTGCATGCACACGAAAGCTCATACCAAGAACTAACTTAGTTGGTCTTTAAGGTGCTACTGGAAGGAATTTTTTTATTTTGACTATGACAGACCAACACGGCTACCTATCTGTAACTGCCCCATCAGTGAGAGTGGGAAGCACCTATACTGGCCACAGCTATGCTTGCTCACAGTGAAGCTCTTTTCAGCTCCTGATGGAAGCGTGGGCATCCATTCCTGGCATCAAATGAAATGTGGTCATGTTGAAGGGTGTGTTCAGTTTAGGAGAGGCTGAGCCAGTGTAAACAAGAATTGACTAGGAAGAGCAAACACTCTCCTGCATTAGATTTTTGAAAGGAAACTTCCTGAGACCTTTTGAAAATAACATAGGGAGATACTGGTTGGCAGCCACTGGGGTAAATTACGGATTGGATTGCTCTTACTGTTTTAAAGCAGCTAGTAGGTGCAACAGCAACGGAGCCAAAGAATGTTGCTTCTTCCCAGATTTCTTGCATATAAAAATGCTAACATGTTCCGTATGTTCTAGCTGTAATAGTAGTTCCTTTCCTTTAGAAACTCAGCCTGCAGTCTGACTGCATCACCAGAAGTTTCTACAGTACAGTGGTACCTCAGGTTACATACGCTTCAGGTTACATACGCTTCAGGTTACAGGCTCCACTAACCCAGAAATAGTGCTTCAGGTTAAGAACTTTGCTTCAGGATGAGAACAGAAATCATGCTCCGGTGGCCCCATTAGCTAAAGTGGTGCTTCAGGTTAAGAACAGTTTCAGGTTAAGAACGGACCTCCGGAACGAATTAAGTACTTAACCCCAGGTACCACTGTAATTTACAGTAGGCCTATGGCTACAGTTTTGTTCGGCCTACTTGTGTATAACTAAGTAAAGTTGCCAAGCTCTTAACTTTCTGGATTCAGTTTGATTTATTCACCAAGTTCTGTAAACACTCATTTGTGACCATTGGCTATGCTGGCTGAGGCTGATGGGAGTTGTAGTTAAACATTGTTTCCTGCTTGGCAGGGGGTTGGACTCGATGGCCCTTGTGGTCTCTTCCAACTCTATGATTCTATGATTCTATGATCACATTGGCTACTTCTCGTTTATAATTAACCAGAAAATGGAATCATCTAATCTTGGCATGCAAAGGAAGGAGTAAGCGTGGAAGGTTGAGGTTCCTGATCCTAAACCAAACAACAATTAGGAGTTGTTTGGTGAGGACATTTTGCTAGAGTTGTGTGACAAAATAGATTTTACCTGTTTAACAGATGTGAAATGCTATGTCCCTTTATTATGTAGGAATTATGTTTATGTAGCTCTGGTGATTCTTGTAAAAGGCAGGCAGTGTCATGTACACTCATATTTCCAAGCTACACTAGGAAAAAATTTTAGGAACTTTTATCAATTAGGGATGCAATATTTAATTTATTTTAATTTGTTAATTAAAAACTGTCTAAATATGATCTGAGTCTTTATTTTGCATTGTTTTCTCTTGTTACAGGAATGTTAACTATTACAGATTTCATTAATATACTGCATAGATACTATAAGTCTCCAATGGTAGGTACAACCTCATAAATAAAATTATCTTTAGTGAAACAGTATCCCTGAAATAAAAGCATTGATAACAATATATTTGATAATAATATATTTTTTTTGTAATTGGGTGGGTGGTTGAAAGAATGCTGCCTTTTGAAGAGGAAGGAAAGTTTTGCTGCTGAATGGTACATGTGAAATTAAGACCCCCACCTTTTTTTGTAGATATTTGGGCAAAGGTTTCTTTATCTTATATCACTCATTAGTTATTGTGTGCCCCAGTTACCCATCTTTGGAGTGAGGAATAAGAGAGATGATAAGAACCATTATTCCTGGCTTTATATCAAACTTGATACTTTAGGTTAGTGTTTCCTGAACTTGGCTCCCCAGCTCTTTTTGGACTATAGTTTCCATCATCCCTGACCACTAGTCTTGCTAGCTAGGGATGATGGGAGTTGTAGTTTAAAAAAAAACCCGGAAACCAAAGTTTGGGACACATTGCTTTAGATCATGGTTAGGCAAACTAAGGCCCGGGGGCCAGATCTGCCTTCTAAATCCCAATCGCCTTCTAAATCCAGGCCGCGGATGGTCCGGGAATCAGCGTGTTTTTACATGAGTAGAATGTGTGCTTTTATTTAAAATGCATCTCTGGGTTATTTGTGGGGCATAGGAATTCCTTCACCCCCCCAAAAAAAAATATAGTCCAGCCCCCCACAAGGTCTGAGGGACAGTGGACCGGCCCCCTGCTGAAAAAGTTTCTGACCCCTGCTTTAGATAATTGCACGTCTCTGATACTGAAGGAGTTTGTTTTTTATTTCTCTGGTGCATGGGGTAGCTGGCTTAACCATGGTAGTTATAAAATGATATGCACAAACCAATATAAAAAGCAGAAATAACATGGATGTAGCACAAAGTATGCAGAAAATATGCACAGTGGAATGGAGCCAGTGTGGTTTAGTACATGGAATAAGTGTTGGACTGCAGATACCTTGATTCAAAGGCTGGTTTAACTGTGAAAATAACTACCGTATTTTTCGCCCCATAAGACGCACTTTTTCCCCTCCAAAAATGAAGGGGAAATGTGCCTGCGTCCTATGGGGCGAATGCAGGCTTTCGCTGAAGCCTGGAGAGCGAGGGGGGTCGGTGCGCACCGACCCCTCTCGCTCTCCAGGCTTCAGGAAGCTCTGCGCAACCCTCGGGAGACCGTCTCTGAGGGTTGCGCAGATCTGCCTGCACTCCTGGGACCAGCGCAGCTCTGCGTGGCCACCGGGAGCCAGGGGCGAAGCTCCGCCCCGCTCCCGGTGGCCGCGCAGAGCTGCCTGCAGTCCTGGGACCAGCGCAGCTCTGCACGGCCACCGGGATCTGGGGGCGAAGCTCCGCCCCGCTCCCGGTGGCCGCGCAGAGCTGCCTGCAGTCCTGGGACCAGCGCAGCTCTGCGCGGCCACCGGGAGCCGGGGGCGAAGCTCCGCCCCGCTCCCGGTGGCCGCGCAGAGCTGCCTGCATTCCTGGGACCAGCGCAGCTCTGCGCGGCCACCGGGAGCCGGGGGTGAAGCTCCGCCCCGCTCCCGGTGGCCGCGCAGAGCTGCCTGAACTCCTGGGACCAGCGCAGCTCTGCGCTGCCATCCGGAGCGGGGCGCTAAGCTCCGCCCCACTCCCGGTGGCCGTGCAGAGCTGCCTGCAGTCCTGGGACCAGCGCAGCTCTGCGCCGCCATCCGGAGCGGGGCGCTAAGTCCCGCCCCACTCCGGATGGCAGCGCAGAGCTGCCTGCCATCCCGGGATCAGCACAGCTCTGCCCATCGCCAGCCCCACAAGCTCGGGGGACAGCGGGGAGGCAGAGCGTGCCTTCTCACTCTTCCCCGACCTGGTTCTTCCAGCCCCGCACCTGGGGGGGGAAATAATTTTTTTTCTTTATTCCCCCCCCCCAAAAAAAACTAGGTGCGTCCTATGGGCCGGAGCGTCCTATGGGGCGCAAAATACGGTAGTTGTCCTGGGGCAAGACACTCTAGGGCACTAGGTTTGTTGTAAGACTGAAATGAGCCAACCCCTCCACAGTTTCATAATATGAAGTTAGGACACAAATTTATACGCAGAGATCCCACTTATCCACCTGCTCATTATCCAAAAATTTCACTTATCTGAACATAGTAATACCCAAATCTTTCTACATACAAAGCTGATTGATATCCAAACAACTGGAGTTTGCCCACTTCCTTCCTTGTTTGTGCTTTGTTGGTCTGCAGCAGACATTTTCGGACAGAAACCATAGAGAGAGGGAGGAAGGAAAGAGAGTGGACAAATTAATTTTGTCTTTGTCTCTTTTTTCCTGGTTGGCTGCAGCCCTTTTATGAAGAAACATGGTGGGAGAGGGGAGAGAGATCATGGGTTAGAAATGTTCACATAGGAAATAATGGAAATCACCAGTTTGTTATGCAAACCCTTGCCTAATGAACAATTTCCTGAGTACACATTGTGTTTGGAAAGTGGGAACTGCATGTAGTTGTACAGGCATGCTGCTGGGATCCAGGATGTATCTGCTACATAGCAATCGTGATTGGTATCCAGCCTGTTAGTTCCTGTTGTTTGTTTCAGCATAGCAGCTTTATCTGAACATGCCAACTGTTCCAATTTGAAACTCTTCTGCCTTGCATACAAGGTTGAAATGCACTTTCCTATGTGCTTTAAATTCCAGTAAGTTCCAGTTCTCCCTACAGTCAAGCACAGAGCATATTGTTGGAACCATATAAATTCAGTTATAGGGGGGAAACCATTTTTGGTGCACTTTTAAGGAGAACTTCCTTTGTTAGTTTTTTTCTGGAAATAATCAAGTTGTGCAAGGAGAGGAAACAGCTGACCGTTTGGTAGTTAAGTCTGATCTGCTACTAGTCTTTCCCTGTGTACCTGATGCATTTTGTTGGAACAGAGACAGTGAAAATGTTTAAAGAAAAAAATAGATTTCTTTCACCTGAGAGTATACAGCCTGATCCTAAAGAAATATATCGCTGGAATGGTGCACAGACACAGTGGGTCAAATGCTTCCTTTTATGATGCCTGTCAGCCATGACACACATTTGTCTATGTATCCAGCTCTCCCAATACTGGCTTGGCTAGGCAAAACCCTGTTAATTAACAATCCTGTACCAAGGAGAGTTTTGGGAAATTCTCACCCAGCATAAAGTCAGGCAAATCATATCAGATTTGGACACAATGGGAATGAGTATGAAACAGAGCTTTGGAAACTAGAGTTGGGCAAGGAGCCTGAAAAGGAACTGGGGCTGGATTTCCCATTGAATTGTACCTGCTAAATCTTTGGCTGCAGGGCTCTATTTATAACAGATACCTATTACTTGTCAGGTGCTTAGATTTCCACTGATTCCTAGGATGTTGCATATGTTAATTGTCCCCAGTCCTTGCTTCTGTCTTTAGCTTTCTTCACTGTTTCTGTGCCACAAAACAGCTGTCTACAACTAATCTATGGCCCTTCTCCTGCGGAGGTGATTGGGCTGTACTACTTTAGACTGCAGTTTGGAGGCTTTCTCTGCTGAATATTCCTCCCTACACATTTAGAAATCTAGATGTTAGGGAGAAGAGTTCTATTTTGCTATGTGGATGAAATTTTATGGATGGAGCGCCCCCAAGCAATCTCAGTGCTATAGCCCAAAATAAATTTACCACATTAGTAGAAAACTATGCTGGTCAAATGGTGACTTTTCACCAGGATAGTGCTGACCTATGCATTTATGTTGCGCTGATGTAGCTGTTCTACTGTGACCAAAAGCATCATAGTGATTTATTGAATTTAGGTAACAGTTGCCTGTAGCTCTTCAACAATGCTGGTTTTTTGCTTGTAGCATTGCTTCAATCACATTTTCCCCATCTTGGCTTAGTTTGTCTAGAACACATGGAGTAAACATGGTACCGTCCAGATTTTGTGGACTGCATCAGCCCCAGTCAGCAGCTGCAGTAGTCTGGGATGTTGGGAGTTTTGGTTCACACTCACTGGAAGGCACTAAGTTGGCTATTTCTGGCTGAGGGAATGTTTGTTGTTAGTAATCCTTCAGTTCCTAAACAAAGTCAACAAGTTATTTGACATTGAAGTTTGCCATTGTTCTAAAAGGAATAGCAGCAATAAAGAATTTATTATATTTGAATAGTTGAAAAGGCTACTCTGAAAAGTACCTATTAATTGTAGGTTTGTTTGTTTTTAATTTGTTGCAGCAGGAGAAGCAAAAGTTCTTTATTTTTGCATAAATGACCATCAGACATTTAACTCACTGAAAATGAATAGTCTTGCTCTGTCAGTTACTGAAACCATAAATTCACTAAATAGTGAATGGAATTAATCATGATGTAAATATAATTAATTTGGCGCAGTTCAAACAATCCTTCATATAATGGTTTGGAAGATCAGGCATAAACTGCAGGCATACATTTGCCCTTTTTGCTTACTCTCCTCCATTTCTGGTTTTCTGTAATCTGAATTGGGTAAATAATTGAATAGAGGCAACCAGAAAATGGAGGAGGGAATCCACAAAGGGGAAACATATGAGCCTGTGGCATGTTCCTAATCCGCCAAACCTTGAATGGGCCAATATGTTCGACACAGTGGGTAGATGTGATGAGAGATGAAATGCAACTTTGTGAATTTTAAGTGTAAACTTAGCACTATATCTTTTTGCACTTTGAAAACCATAATTTCAATTTCAGAATCATTAGATGGGTGCATTTTGTAACTTTAACTCCCTAGAAACCATAGTTACGTCCTCTCCAGAGTTATTGTCCCCTTCCCTTCCTTGTTTTTCATGCTACATATTCACAGGCACAAACCATGTTCATTGATGATCCCAGCTCAAATATGAATACAGCTTCTGTTTTACAAAGGACGCCTAGTTTGCATTGTTGAAGTGAATTTCAAGAAGAAAACAGGAGTAACATCTGGAGAGTGAAGGAAAGGGAGCACCATTAATGAGCATGACTCCTGATTTGCAAACCATGGGTCTGTAGAGGAGCCAGGAATTTTAAATTAGCACTGCAGCATTCTCAGCATCAAATAAGGGAGTGATCGTTTTTGTAAGGCAATAAAATCCAGCTGTACCACTGCTGTAAGAGTTGCATGCATTCCAATAGCTTATAAGTGTTTTCCATATTTGCTGATGTGTATGGATTCAGGGTTTTTTTACTCCCATCATGAGGAAAGTTGGAGTATTGTAAGTAGAGTTTCTATTTTGCATTAGAGTGCCAAGCACCCATGCCAAGGGATTTCTGTACAAAGTTCAAGTTCTTTCCATTGCTACAAACATTCCTGCCATTACTCAAATCATTACTGTTGCAGTAATGTCAACAAGTCAAACTCTATATACCAAAATTGGTACTTGGTTTTTAAAGGGTGCTGCAAAGATTCATTCCCTTTAAAGAAGATTTCTTAGGCAGACAAAATGAAATATGCTTCTTAACTCTTGTGGCTTGCATTCTTTAGAGCCCAGTCTAAAATTCAACATTCAAGAGCTCTTTTAACCCGAACTTCTGAATTATTGAAGCATGGTGCCATAGTGTCAGGAGATGGCAAAGTTGTAATTCACTGTCCCACCTCTGCTAATGTTATTTGGGAACTGCAGGGAAAGATGCTGAACTCAAAAGTGTAACATTCTGGAATCTCCAGAATGTTATCTCCTGTTATCTTGGGGTCTGGTAGCAATTTTATGTCAGGGTAGGGATGATACAGTGGATCTGCATATGTATGTTAGTGCAAAATGAGTGTGCAGAGAGGGCCTTTACCACACACAAGTGTACAGTATAAGATTCTACAATGATATGCCAGTATAACTTTGAAGATTCATTTGCACATCTTGGACAAGCACACACGACACTACTGGGCATGTGTTGCAATCTCCTTCCCTTCCCTTATTAGTGTTAACTATGTTGCAGCATTTTGTCTGCACTAGCATTAACTGTAGTTAGCTTTGAAATTAGGGTTTCTACCTGACATGGAAAACTGCTTAGTTTAACACAGATGTAATGCTGCAGTTTGGGGAACACTAACCAGGGAAGGATGGAAGTTTCCGAGCCTGTGGAATGCTCCTGATTGCCTAATCGAATATGACAAATCAAAAGTGGCATTTTCAAACTTAATTTTAAAGTACAGTGGTGCCTCGCAAGACGAAAAGAATCCGTTCTGTGATTCTCTTCGTCTAGCGGTTTTTTCGTCTTGCAAAGCAAGGCCATTGAAAGATTAGCGGATTAGCGCTATTAGCGGCTTATCTGCTGATCGGATCAGCTGATAAGCGGCTTAGCGGCTTAGAAAAAAGAGGGGGAGGGGGGAAAACCAGCAGGAACTCGCAAGACATTGTCGTCTTGCGAAGCAAGCCCATAGGAAATTCGTTTGGTGAAGCACCTCCAAAACGGAAAACTCTTTCGTCTAGCGAGTTTTCCGTCTTGCAAGGCATTCGTCTTGCGGGGCACCACTGTAAGTGTCTTGTAAAGAATGCATGTAGCTACCCATAACTGTACACAGCTAGTGATGGGGATAAGGGGCTGCTGCTGACACTCAAATTATGATGTAATCTTAATCTACATAAGAAAATGGAAGATGTGCAACTTTTCTGCTTCAGCAAGATTTTTTTCATTATTTTCTTGACAGCAGAATGAATATATTTTGTTAGCAATTCATTCTATACCTGGTTATTTCAACCACTTTTCAGCCAAGTGCTCTAATTAGTTTTATTAGTGTAGGAAAATAAAATTTCATTTTCAAAACATGCAGATGAGAATCTTGTTCATCCCAGGGCTGGCGTTAGCAATTAGTATTTTCCCACCACCCTTAATTCCTGTTTGCTGTAATGTGCTTGCAACAGAGCATAAGAAAATGATTCAA
This sequence comes from Podarcis vaucheri, assembly GCF_965113315.1. Taxonomy (NCBI): domain Eukaryota; kingdom Metazoa; phylum Chordata; class Lepidosauria; order Squamata; family Lacertidae; genus Podarcis; species Podarcis vaucheri. The sequence goes on from NC_138750.1 coordinate 53,938,988, forward strand.
ATTAGAATGTAATTGTCAATTCCAGTGGCTGTGTATGCAGAAAATCTAAGTATTTGTTCAGGATTTGGGTTTAGTTTCCAATTTGTCAGCCTTTCATTGCATTTTAAAGTCACCCATATTACTATAGTTAGTCTCAGCATATTAACTATGTGCCTCAGTCCTAATTACTTGAAGGTAGATAGCTGTTAGTTCACTGGCCATTTTAAAATTATATGCTAAAGATTTGAGCTTTAAACCTGTTTTTTTATTTGCAGGTACAAATCTATGAATTGGAGGAGCACAAGATTGAAACATGGAGGGGTAAGTACCCTTTGAAAGATATGCACTAAGAACATGATTCACAGCCTGTTATGCAGTACTATACTATGTGTTGTCCTTAATAGGGGAAAGACTATATAGTTCAGTGGTAGAACATCAGCTCTGCATGCAGAAGATCTCAGGTTAAATTCCCAGCATCTTCAGCTTGGGCCAGGAGACACCTTGCCTGAAACCCTGGAGAACCGCAGCCAGTGAGTGTAGACAATATTGAGTTACATAGACTAATGGTCTGACTCAGGAATAGTTTCCTATGTTCCCTTAGCCTGAGAACCCAGATATACTTGGGCTCTGCCATGGGCTGTGGAAGAGATTCCAACACAAGTGTGAGTGCTGGAATCCGTCCTAATTGCTCATATCTTGGGAAAAGCTCAAGTCTGTTTGTAGTCTGTAAAATTCTAAAGGGATTAGCTCATATTAAGGTCTTTCTTTGCAGGAAGGATAAAATTACAGGAAGGTAGGAGTTGGAGGTGTAAAGCTTTAGAGACAAAATTAATGCAGGTATTTTGGAAAAGCTCAAGTCCTCATTTTGGCAAGAGTAATGGAAGTAGTAAAAGAGATTACTGGATATGATTTGTTGAATCCTAAAATATTGCTTTTGGGATATTTGAAGGATCATCTATTGCTGGAGGACTTTAAAACGGTGAATAGTTTACATAATAAGAGTTATCTTGGAAATCCCCCTGAAACTCTTTATTATCATCTTCATATGAGTGAATGTGTTATTTCTTACAAAACTTTCATGTTGTAAGAGAGGTTGATCACCAGGCAAGTTTATTGAAAAGTGTTTTTTTAACAATCACTGCAAGATGAAATATCACAATAACATTCACCTATATGTGTTATACATTTCTGACTGGTGGTGTAAATTTTAATTATTACATGTTGCATGTTTTGATTTAAATATGGGTAATAATGGCTTTTTGTATTTATATTTTCATAAATATAAATTGCCTCCCTTTGCCTCTTTCCACCGTACCAAGTCACTCCTCAGGAAATGATGTTAGATAAAAAATTGAAGATCTTTCAAAAAATATTCATCTTGAAGATGTGTCTTCAGGACATGCTATACATTGCAGAAAAAGTTGGAAGTTCATTTATTACTGCAGGTGCCTGAGAAGACAGCCTTAAAAACAAAAAGCACTTACATTAGTAATCTGAAACACTTCTTTAAAATACCCTCTGCTCAGCCTTTGCTATCTACTCTTTTATGGTATTCATGTGTATTAATATAGTATTATAGTGACCTCTAGTGATTGCTCTTATGAACCACTGCCATTCTTTAGTAAATCATTGATTGTCCTCACTTTCATATGCCGGGTTCGCTGCTAAGAGTAACACCGGGGTGTGTGTGTGTGGATATTTCATGAAATACTATTTTTTTATTATTAATTTATGAAGCATTGGTTTTCTTTTTAATTATACAGAGCTTTATTTACAAGAAACCTTTAAGCCTTTAGTGAACATTTCACCAGACGCCAGGTAAGATGCTTTTCTACTTTTGATTTCTTAAAAAGTAAATTGTGCTAATACATCCATCACACAGCTGCAAGGGACACCCTAAGACAGATAGTGCATGTTAGCAATTGGTGTTTCTAAGTTTCTAACTTCAATTAAGTTTCTAAATTGGTGATAGGAACCTTTATGGCTTATCTTAGAATCTTTGGGGTTTTTGAATCTGATTTTTTTTTGGGGGGGTCATGATTACACAAGAAATACTGAGGATATGGCATAGGTTTTCTTCCTTTCCACTCCTGCTTCCAGTTACATGTATTTCTGTATGTAGTATTAGTATATTACTATATAAGTGAAGCTTGTTATGCCATAATTAACCATCCATTCTGTGTAACCCTTCCAAGCCAGCACAAAGACATTTAGTGAGAAAGCTGTTGTGTTTATTACTGTTATTGTCCTCTATTTTAGTTTGCATTTGAATCTTACTAATCTTCAGGTCCTTATAAGTAAAACCTTCTCTTTTCCCACCCCATCACAAAGCATTTCCCCCTCTTAACAGCTTTCCTGTTTGGCTGACAGGATCTGATATAATATTGATGCTCAACTGTACTATACCTACTTTAACAATGATGTAATGAAATCATCTGTCCTTTAGCTCAGTTTTCACAACTTCCTCCAACATTATTTACTAAAAACCACTTAGTTGGTAGAGTGTAGCTTTGAGGGAATCATCAAAGCTGTCTTCGGATATCACAGTAAGAGTATACTAACAGTTGCAATAACTTTCTCTTCAGCCTTTTTGATGCTGTATATTCACTGATCAAAAACAGAATCCACAGATTGCCAGTTATTGACCCAGTGAGCGGAAATGCACTTTATATACTTACCCATAAAAGAATCCTCAAGTTTCTCCAGCTTTTTGTAAGTAAAATAATAAATTCCTATTACTGCTTGATGTTGGAACAGACAAAGTTCACTGTTACATTAGTAAAGTCTTTATAAACAACTGTACTGATATGATCCATTCCCTTTGAATACTCTACACTTACACTGGTACAGAAATAATAGGTATGTTCCCATTGTCTCTCTTCATGCAGTTGGTAGCAGGCCTTTACTCTGCACTACAGTGATAAAAGTGTTTCCATCCATAATAACTATGCAGGAAGTATTTTAATTGGACTTGTGCAATCAAGCAGTCTCAGAAAAGACTCTTAAATAATCCAGTCACTTTTGCAGGTGACACTTCATCACCCGGTTTGCATGTGTGAGAGGAAAATCAAAGCTTCTGCTTTCACTGCAGACTAAAGCAGTGTTTCCCAACCTTTTTTGGGCAAAGGCACACTTGTCTCATGAAAAAAATCTCGAGGCACACCACGTTACAGCCCCATGACGTCAGCGCGCAGCGTCACGCCGGGAGGGACGCACGAAGGAGGGGGGGAGGGTGAGCGGAGGCAGCGGCGAGCCCCGTTCCTCCCCATCCGCCCCTTTCCGTGCAAGGAGCGCGAACAGGTGTGAGAAGGGGGTCAAACCTGCGGGCCGGCGCCGGGGAACCTCCAAGCTTTGGGGGTGTGGGGGGAGGAGGCAGCAAAGCGAGGCAGGAAGGAGAGCGCGGCTTGGCTGGGTGAGCTTTGGCAGGGGCAGGGAATGAGAGCCGCGAGGCGGGCGCTGCGGACGGAGGCGCTGCCCGCCGAGCTCGCAGGCAGCCAGGCAGGCAGACTGCGAGAGCCCCGTGCTGGGCGGCCTCTCCTCGCCGCCGCCGCTCTGCATCTCGTCGCCCGACTCGCCCGCCTCCCTCCGGGGACGGCGCCCCAATCGAAAATTTGACTTTTTTAAAAAAAATCTTTCGCATTTTTTAATTTTTCCCACGGCACACCAGGCAACATCTCGCGGCACACTAGTGTGCCACGGAACAGTGGTTGAAAAACACTGGACTAAAGCACCGTTTCCTGTTACGTACAAACTTGGAACCTTAGTTTATTCTAACAAGATCCTGGATTCTTTTATCCTACTGGAGTTTGAATAAGGAACAGTTCTTTAAGTTTTTATTTTAGTGAAAAGTGCAAGCTTCCACTCTCATTTCTTGTTCATAGAGGAGGAGAGGGTGCAAATCCAAGGCTTGGCTTGCCTCATTTGCAGTCATCTGGCCTAGTTCAGTCACTTGAAACTGTAGTTGATCTTCCTAGGTTTTTATAAAGTTTAGCAGTATAATGAGATTATAGTTGAGAATTATCAAATGACCACATGGATGGTTTTTGTTGTCTCACTTTTCCTGTGGCAAAATTTCTCGTATTGGAATGGGTCATGCAAATAGCGTTTACAGGGTATTCAGATGGCAGCAACTTTATAGTGTTTACTGCCAAGAAACCTTCATGGTAAAAATCTATGCAAACTTTGCATTCTCATAATAGGGCTCACCACTGAGTTCAGAGACAGGATTGGAGCCAAACTGGGGCGCTGAGAAAGGAAAGAGGTATTGACATGCTCAGAGGAACTCTGAGGTTTGCAGAAGTAGAACATTTTGAAAAACAAACCACAAAACAGCCCAGTGAGGAGTGAGCATGCTCAATAAGCACAGAATATTGATTGATTGTTGGAAAATAGAAATGTAGAATGGACAGGGTCATGATTGGCTGGCTGAAAACCTGTCCAGGAGCATTCCTACTAAGAGGCGAGGATACACTGCAACATTCTTGGAGGTTCCACTTGTCTGTAATTGGTACAATAAAAAGATATGCTAGTAAAACTCCTTAGGCATGCTATCCCTTTCATAACTCTCCTGCAAAATTCAGTGTGCTAAATGTCACAGCTGCAGAAGCATGTCCAAATGATGCCTGGGTTATACGACACTCAGAAGTTCTAGCATGCAACCTTATATGAGGCATTAATAATTGCATTGTGAAGCTTGGACAAGGAAGCAGCAAGCTTTGAATGATAACCGTGCTGTTTCATTCATAAGCTACATCTTCAAAACACCAAGGACACTTGTGCCACTGCAATCCATGCTGCAATTATAAAAGCTGCGAACGTGTTACTGTATATTGGATATTTATTGTGTTTTCCCAGTTCAGGGCATCCCTATATGGGCAAGAAACGTGGGACAGAATGCTAGAATAGAGTTCAGCTTCAAAGACAGTGTCAGGGAACTGACATCGGAGGAAAGGGAAGTGGTAAGGCTCCCAGAGACTGGGAGAGAGTCAACAGCCAAAGCAGGGACCAGCAGGGGGAGCGCGGGGTCTCTGGAGGAGGATCTCAGTAATACTGAGAGAGACGCAGCAGCCCAGGCAGGAAGCAGCAGGGGAGAGAAAGGGGTGAGAGACACTTCGAGCGAAAATAGCGGGGAGGTGTCAGAAGCAACTGCAGGGAGACCCATGCTTCGCCGGAAGCTGCCACGTCGTGAGTCCAGGAGACGCGTTTCCGTTAAGGAACTTCTTTGCTGGAAGCGCTTCCGCAGACAGCCACTGTCAGACTCTACTAGTGACTAGAGCAGACATGTCTGAGGAGCTCTGTCACACACAGAGGTTTGTGGGGTCGCACAAACTCTGAAGGGGCACAATTTTAAGCACAAGCAGCTAACCATCCCCTGACAGCAGTCTGACAGTCTCTGTACGCTGCCTGTGCAGGAGAAAGCATCATGAGCAACCCAGTCGGAACCGGAGACGCAGGGGTTGGAGCTGGTCCAAGCTTGGAAGAAAGGTATCAAGCTCTGGAGGTCCAACTTGCGCTGCAGACGGCGAGGCTCGAGGAGAGAAGGGCTCAGGATGCTGACAAAAAGGGGAGAACCACTCAGTTCCCCAGAAAGGTACCAGGATTGGTGCAGAAGTTTGGGGGGGACCCCAAGGATTACCATGCCTTTAGGACTGAGATGCAATATGCTCTGAATGTGCAGTTTGATGAGTTCCCTGATGAGGAATCGCGAGTTGCGTTCGTAATTGGGCATCTTGAGAAGGGGGCGCGGGACTGGGTTCGACCCCTGATGGCAACGCACAACGATATCCTAAAGGACACTATGAAATTCTTTCGTGCAATGGATATCATGTTTTCCAGCGATATTGAGGAAGGGGTGGTGCGCAGACAGCTAATGGCTTGCAAGCAGGGAAGCAGATCTGTCCGTGAGTACTGGACTGAATTTACCATGCTGATTCACAGATTGGGGTGGGATTTATCGGCAGCACCCATTCAGATGCTATTTGAAGAAGGTCTTTCTTCAGCTGTGAAAGACGAGCTGGCCAGGAGCCCCAGGGCGGTGTCTATGGATCAGCTGACCAAATCTGCGCTGACCATTGGAGCGCGCCAGGAGGCAAGAGCCTTGGAGAGGCGGGAAGGGAGAGGGGAACGTTGGAAGGAGTTACGCATTCCAGACATTCCTGAGCCAGCTTTCCCGCCGGCAGAGCCGTTGGAAATCGGAGCAGCCCGCGCGCGCGCAGTTTCAAAGCCCAGTGAGGGGGCGAAGAAGGAGGGAAAGGGAGCCCGGAAATGCTATCTCTGCCAACAGCCAGGCCACTTTGCCAGAGTCTGCCCCCAGAGGAAGGAATGGCAAGGGATGGTGGGAGCTGTTGAGGGGGAAGAGCAGGGAGAAACGGAGCAGGTAAAAGCCAACGCCTGGTTGCCAGCAGGGCACTGCAGCCAGGCCAAAGAGCAGTGAAAGTGCCCCTTCCCCAAGTGCCAGTGCCAGAAGCTCCTCGACCTGCTCTAGTGATTGAAGTGTCGCTAGAGCTGCAAAATGGACACCCCCTAAAAATAAAGGCGCTGTTGGACTCAGGCAGCTCCTGCAATTTCATGAGCAAGGAGTTTGCTGCTGAGCACCAGATACAGACTATCCCTTTAAGCAACCCCCTGCAGGTGACCACGATCGATGGCAGGGAACTGTTGGGAGGAGGCGTCAGCTTGCAGACCGTCCCAATGATAATGAGGGTGGCAAGGCACACAGAACTGATAGCGTTTAATGTGGCCACCTTGGGAGGCGCTCCCATTATTTTGGGAATGAGCTGGCTAGCCCTACATGATCCGCTGGTGGGCTGGCATCAAAGAGTGGTTTCCTTCGGTTCCGCACACTGCTTAGAACACTGCAGGGCGGAAAAGGGGTCAGCAGGGGCCCAAGCCACCCTAGCAGGGACGGAAGTAATGGAGAAGGGGAAGGTGCCACCACAGTATGCTGATCTCAGCGACGTGTTCAGCGAGAAGGAAGCGGACCAACTACCCCCGCATAGGCCCTTTGATTGCCAGATCAATTTACTCCCTGGAGCACAGCTTCCTGTAGGCAAGTTGTATGCCATGTCAGACAGGGAGATGCAGGAGTTGCGAGCGTTCATTGACAAGAATCTGAAGAGAGGCTTCATCAGAGAGTCCAAGGCAGCGGGGGGTAGCCCAGTGTTTTTTGTGGATAAAAAAAACACGGACAAGCCGAGGCTGGTATGTGACTTTCGGGCCCTAAATGCAGTGACAGAGCCGGCGGCTTTTCCTATGCCCAGGATTGATGATATTTTGACCAGGGTGCGAAAAGGAAAGATTTTTACAAAGCTGGACCTAAGGGGGGCGTACAACCTGATACGTATAAGGAAAGGGGATGAATGGAAGACCACCATGTTCACCCCTTTGGGGGCATTTGAATACCTCGTTATGCCTTTTGGATTACAAACAGGCTCCGCGTGTTTTCAAGCCTTTATGAACCATGTACTGGGGCCTTTGCTCTACAAGAATTGCGTGGCCTTCTTAGATGACGTGTTGGTGTATTCGGAGAATGAGGAGCAACATGTGAGAGACGTCAGAGAAGTGTTGAGCAGGCTGCAAGCCAACAGACTGTGGGTGAAACTGGAGAAGTGTCAGTTTCATACCAAGGAGGTGGAATTCCTGGGGTACCGCTTGTCAGACAAGGGGTTGGCCATGGACCCCGGCAAGGTTCAAGCGGTGCTGGAATGGAAAACACCCAAGACCAAGAAGGATGTGCAGAGGTTCCTAGGGTTTGGAAACTTTTATCGTAAGTTCATCCGAAACTTCGCCCACCTGACGGCGCCCATCACGGACTGTCTCAGCAGCAAAAAGAAGTTTGTTTGGACGGGGGAGGCGGAGCGAGCGTTTGAGGAACTGAAAAGGGCCTTCGCCTCTGACGAACAACTTCTACATGTGGATTTACAAAAAAAGCTGAGGGTCGAAACAGACGCTTCTGACAGAGCCATAGGGGCGGTGCTTCTTCTGCAGCCGGGGAAGGAGGGGTCAGAGTGGCGACCATGTGCCTTCTTTTCGCGAAAGCTGAACAAATCTGAGAGAAACTACACGGTGTACGACCGGGAACTTCTTGCGATTTATGAGGCCTTCCGGAGATGGAGGCACCTACTAATTGGTGCACAACAGAAGGTGCAAGTGTGCACGGACCATAAGAATCTAGAGTATTGGAGAACTGCGCGAGTGCTCAACCAAAGGCAGTTGAGATGGGCCCAGGAGTTCTCCAAATTTAACTTTGAGATTTGTTACGTACCAGGCCCGGAGAACGTGAGGGCGGACGCTCTCTCACGCAAACCTGAATATTTGGAGGGAGAGGGTGCACCCGAAGAGACCCATGTCATTCCCGAGGACCGCTGGGTGTGTGGGGCGGCTTTGGTGGGGCAAAGGGAACTGGTAGAGGGAACGGTGCAGGATGAATACGCCCAGGACAAACTCAGGGGTCTCAGGAGGGAGGGAGACAAACCCGGGGGTTTTGAGGAGAGAAACGGGGCGTTGTACTACAAGGGAGCGTTATACATACCTGAAGGGGAATTGAGGGAAAAGGTACTCAAGCAACTGCACGATAGCCCCACAGCAGGGCATTTTGGGCAACACAAAACCATGTGGCTGGTTACCAGGGAATTCTGGTGGCCCAAGGTCAGGGAAGATGTGCGTGAATATGTGAGAGGGTGTGACCGATGTCAACGAGCCAAGGGGGAGAGGCGGGCACCGGCAGGTTTATTAGAACCACTACCCACGCCGGAAAGACCATGGGAGGCAGTGGCAATAGATTTCATGACTGATCTGCCCAGGTCCAAAGGGAAGACAGCCATTATGGTTGTGGTAGACCTGTTAACCAAGATGGCCCACTTTATAGCCTGCTCACATGCGGTCACAGCAGAAGAAACCGCTAAATTGTTTGTGGAAAATGTGTTTAGGTTGCATGGTGCCCCCTTGAGGGTGGTTTCGGACCGAGGGAAACAATTTACTTCCAGGTTCTGGAGGAAGCTCATGAGCTTATTGCATGTAGAGGTGAATTTTTCCACTGCCCGTCATCCAGAAACCAATGGGCAGGCGGAAAGAGCTAATGGTGTCCTCCAGCAATATTTGAGGTGTTATGTGAATGACAGAGAGAATGATTGGGTGGAGAAGCTGGCGTTGGCAGAATTTGCCTATAACAATGCAGAGAACGTGTCCACGGGGATGAGCCCTTTTTTGGCCAATCACGGGTGTCATCCCCGAGCCTTCCCAGGGGGGGAGGGGGAGAACTGGAGCGTTCCTGCCGCAGAACAGTTCGTTGAAGAAATGGAAGCGATCCATCGCCAGCTCCAACTTAATTTAAACAGGGCGAAGGAGGAATATAAGAGGCAGGCAGACAAAACCAGAAGGGAAGGGGAAAGCATTAGGGTGGGGGACCAGGTGTGGCTGTCCACCCAAGGGTTACCATTTAAAGGAGGTTGTAAGAAGTTAAGACCCAAAAGACTGGGCCCATTTGAAGTCACGCAACAGGTCAACCCAGTGGCTTTCAGACTCCGGTTACCGAACCACATGAAGTTGCACCCAGTGTTCCACAGATCATTGCTGTCACCGTATATAGGGGACAGAGAGGGGAGGGTCAATAGGGGACCAGCTATGGAGGAAAAAGAACACAGCTACCATGTAGCGGAGATTCTCGATTCCAGGTGGAGGGGAGAGCAAGTAGAGTATTTGGTAAGGTGGGAAGGGGAGCCGGAGTCGGAAAACACCTGGGTCAGGGCAGAGGATGTAGATGACGAGGTTTTGATTGAAACTTTTCATCAGAGATTCCCTAGAAAACCCCAGCCAGTGGCGAGGTTCCGGAGGGAATACTTCGCCACCACCGACGACGAAGAAGAGTTGGAGGGGTTCGCTGATTCCGAGGTGGAGGAGGATTCAGCGAGTCGGAACGAAGACCGATGGAGGGAATTGTTCGAGACGTCTGAAGATGAAGAGGATTCTTTTAGGGGTTTCAGCTCCTCACCGCCCAGAGGAGAGAGTAGGGGCGGGGGAGAGGGGGGCCCTGGAGGGGAGGTGGATGTCAGGGAACTGACATCGGAGGAAAGGGAAGTGGTAAGGCTCCCAGAGACTGGGAGAGAGTCAACAGCCAAAGCAGGGACCAGCAGGGGGAGCGCGGGGTCTCTGGAGGAGGATCTCAGTAATGCTGAGAGAGACGCAGCAGCCCAGGCAGGAAGCAGCAGGGGAGAGAAAGGGGTGAGAGACACTTCGAGCGAAAATAGCGGGGAGGTGTCAGAAGCAACTGCAGGGAGACCCATGCTTCGCCGGAAGCTGCCACGTCGTGAGTCCAGGAGACGCGTTTCCGTTAAGGAACTTCTTTGCTGGAAGCGCTTCCGCAGACAGCCACTGTCAGACTCTACTAGTGACTAGAGCAGACATGTCTGAGGAGCTCTGTCACACACAGAGGTTTGTGGGGTCGCACAAACTCTGAAGGGGCACAATTTTAAGCACAAGCAGCTAACCATCCCCTGACAGACAGTATTAGCTTCATTCTAACACATTTGACTTTGCCCACTAATCTTAAGCTTACTAGGCTACTAAAATATGTTACCAGTTGAAAGACATGATAAGGAAATTCCTTGCGTGGTAATTTTTTAAACTGTGTGAGCTGTGTAGCTTAAAAATGGTAAAATATGCCTGTCAAACAAGTAGTATTTTACTTCTTCTAGGTGTCAGAAATGCCAAAGCCTGCCTTTATGAAGCAAAATCTGGATGAACTTGGGATAGGAACATATGACAACATCGCCTTTATACACCCAGACACTCCTATCATTAAAGCATTGAATATATTTGTAGATAGAAGGATATCAGCACTACCTGTTGTGGATGAGTCAGGTTTGTATTCAGTAAAATGGCTATCGTTCGGAAGGAAATAGTTTATTTTGCCATTGGCTATCTGTTGTAAGTGCTAAATTATCTGAGCCGCCTTATTAAATGGGAAAAAATAAAAGGAGAAAAAAGCTTCTTTATCACCCTTTGATCAATCTTTTATTCATAACATCTCTATCATCTCACTTGAATTAATTACGTTTCTAGGAAACTGTAATAGAACAAAATGGTTCCATTCTGTTTTGGTTATCTTGCTTTTCATTATCATTTAAAGCTAAAAGCACATTTGCATATATCCCTTTTCCACTCTCATCAAACCCTATAGGATCTAGAACAAAATATATTTTTGCTTCTCTTTTCAGTTGTGTGTTTTCACTTCAATAAAATTACTCCTGATTTGCACCTCTATTTTTATTATACCTCTGGAGTAATTTTATTTTCCTTCCATTCCAATATAATGGTCAGAAAAGTGCAGATGGATTGTGCTTTTGCATTTCTTGAGTAAGGAAGGCGAAATTTCCCATTAATTATTTTCTTTGCTGAAATCATTGAAGCTAAAAATTAACTGTTTCCTAAAATATGTTCACCTTTTTATATGGATTCATCCTGCACTATAACTTGTTGACTCAAAAGTAAGCATGTACAGAATCACAGGCCTAGTGTGTGTCATATACACATTATGGAAGTAAACCCCATGACCTCTGAATAAACAAGCATGGGGCCAAGCTGTAAATCTGTTAATACAACTTCTAGGCGTATTTACATCCTTCTTGAAGAAGTGTGCATGCACACGAACGCTTATACCCAGAACAAACTTAGTTGGTTTCTAAGGTGCTACTGAACAATTTTTTAATTTGTATAGAGCAGTCTTTGTGCTGGCGAGGGACTGGTGGGAGTTGTACTCTTAAAACATTTGAACCAGGTTGACAGAGGCTAATATAGAGTATTGTATTTGGTTTTATAGCTTAATTACCAACATAAAGTTTGTTTTATCTTCTGTTTTTAGGAAAAGTTGTAGATATTTATTCCAAATTTGATGTAATAGTAAGTATTTACATGTTTTATATCTTTTAAAATATATTTTATATCTCTCACTTTTGCCCAGAGGCTTTTCCTAGAGTAGAATGGTCCTTTTTGCTCTTCAGTTCCTTATATTTCTATGTTAGTCTCTAACTTCAATTATTCCTATGATGGTTTCCATGAGTGCTTCTAGAGGGGTGGGGAGGTAAATTTCCTTGGAGAGAAGAGAGCAGCTGGCAACCAACAAAAGACTGCAGTCTGTTACTCGGTGCAAACCTAATGGTGCCCCATCTCCTAATCAAGATTGGGATATCATAGGTTAGCACGCTCCTATATTCTCCCCTCTTCTGTGAGCACCCACCACTCAATTTGAGTTCTGTAGCCATCTATGATAAGTGTTAGAGTCTAAACCACTGAGCCTAGAGCTTGCCGATCAAAAGGCCGGCAGTTTGAATCCCCGCGACGGGGTGAGGACCCATTGCTCGGTCCCAGCTCCTGCCAACCTAGTAGTTTGAAAGCATGTCAAAGTGCAAGTAGATAAATAGGTACCGCTCCGGCGGGAAGGTAAACGGCGTTTCTGTGCGCTGCTCTGGTTTCGCCAGAAGCGGCTTAGTCATTCTGGCCACATGATCCGGAAACTGTCTGCAGACAAACGTCGGCTCCCTCAGCCAGTAAAGCGAGATGAGCGCCACAACTCCAGAGTCGTTTACAACTCCAGAGTCGTTTGCGACTGGACTTAACGGTCAGAGGTCCTTTACCTTTACCTTTTTATGATTAGTATTATGTTTACACACTAATTTGCACTAATCCACAGTTTGCAACCATGATTAAAGTGGAAATCTGGTGCAAACTGAAAGGAAATAGGACTACCCATTTGAGACAGGAAGGAGAGGAGTGCAAGCTCACTGGGTTTTCCTGATATCCTGAACTTGGTTTGGAGATCAGTGATCTGCAAAGAGCCAATCATGTTTAGCAGAGGCACTATAGTCCTCCTAACTGGCATGCAAGCTTGGTCATAATGTTATATGTTTGTGCATCCTAACATTGTACATATTTATTTCGATTGTACTCTTAGCGTATCTGGAGGACTGGGTTTTTGGTCCATTTCTGAAGTGATCTTAGTAGCATCACATTCCTGATATACGGGGATAATACATTGGGTGTTTCATTAAAAAAAAAAAGAGTCTTATGTAATCACTTTTTTTCAGAATCTTGCTGCTGAAAAAACTTATAATAACTTAGATATCACAGTGACACAAGCCCTACAACACCGCTCTCAGTATTTTGAAGGTGTTGTGAAATGCAGTAAGCTGGAAACACTGGAGACCATCGTGGATCGGATAGTTAAAGCTGAGGTGAGAATTCTTGGACCACAACACATTTCTGAGTAGTGTTGCTAACCAGAATTCCAGCTAACACAATTTCAAAGAAGGACTCGGATGATGTCTGCATAAGACTCCTTCAAAGGTGTGCTAGAATGTGCATTTAAACTTATATTCTATAATCCTATATAAAGCACAACAGCTCTGTACTTCATGGATTCTTTATTCTAACTTTTAAAGACTTATATTTCTTACACTTTCTTTAAAATAAAAAAGTAATTGAGCATGATGAACTACTACAACCTTGGAGACTTCGGGTTTTGGCAAGCAGTGTGACCAAGCCCTGATTTTTGTGGCGATTGTGATGGCTACCTATGAAAACATGTGGCATTGTTGATGGACTGAAGTCTAAAGGTCTTTTGCTGAAATGAAGAGGTGGGAGATCTAAAGTTGCTCTAACCTAAGGTTTATAGATGATAAACTTAGCTGGACTGTTGGTGGTTATGTGAGAACTGTGACTTCTGCCATATTTTTTAAAACTTGATGAATATTAGTTTGCAAAGGCACATCACAGAAATGTGGATTCTGCTAGCGCACCCTTTAATCAGTATTTATGTGACAACTAGTATACGTTGGTTGAAAGGGGAAAAGAAATGCAAACTCATTGAAATGTTCTTGTAAGTTTAATACAAAGCACATGGTCTGGATAAGGGTGTAACGAATAATTATGCTTTGCTTTCAAAATACTGCACGTTTTGAATTCTGCAGTAATACCAGGAACAGGACAGTTCTTCTGGGATAGTGCTGCCTTTTAGCTACTGGCATGATCACCTTGCAAGCAGCAGGCTAGGAAGTAGCTTCTCCCCTAGGATGGGACAGGATAAATGTTATGAGGCATATGGGAAACTTTCCCATACAGCCATCACCATTGTAATGGAACATATACTCTTCCTTCACTGACAAAGCCAACCAAGCCATACTATGCTTTCTCGTTTTCCCCTCTCCCTGCCCAATGCCCTAATTTCAGACCATAATTTGAAAAAGTGAAATGCAAAATATTCTGAGTTATATTTTTCATATGGGATAAAATCAGTTATGGCAGCTGATCAGGTGCACACCTGATCTCTGACAAAGCAAGAACAGGTAGCAATGGAAACTTTCCAACATAAACTAAGATAGGTGTGTGCTTTAAAATCAATGGTATATCAATTTTATTTTATATATTTCTAAACACAGACATAGCCGATTTTACAATATCTTTTCAAAAAGATGCCATGTAATTATTTCACAACATACGTAGATACCAGAAATCTGAATTAGATTGGAGGATGGGTGGAGGTTTTTTTTTAAGTAATTGGTTATTACTGTTGCGTCTTGGCAGAGAAGTGATTGTACTGTCACTTTATTAATCGATAGCCTTTGAGTAATGAAGCTGTTGAACTTGAGAAAGATGGCCAAGTGACTGACCATGTGATAGTCCATACTTAATAGTCATATTAAACCCATCCATCATAATAACCCTGTCTAAAGTATCGCCAACGTAAGAGGAACATATATAAAAATAGAATTTCCCCCCTTTTCTATTTCTTTCCTGTGTTCCCCATTTGTATCAGGTGGGTATGACTGTTCAAATACAAGAGAAGAGGAGCTCTAAGTTACCTGGCCGGTATGTAGTTCACCTCTGTCCTAAACTGTTGAAGTACCTTGACTTGAACTTTGCTATGTCTATTTCTTTGACAAAGGCCTCTCTTGCTCTTTGTTTCTTGTATTTCTGAGTTACTTTTAGCCAACATTTTGATGGAAGTTTAAAGTGGTTAAAAAATTGGAAAATGGTTGAGAGCAATCATAAAACATCAAATGTTTAGTAGAGCCGAGGTCATCTGTTGAGAGTCTGGTCGTTCTTTAAATGCTTTGTGGGAACTGATCATCTCACTATTTTGCATCTTAATCATTTGGGCATCTTTCCCAACAACAACTGCTGTCTTACTCAAATGTCTTCGTGGCAAAGCTACAAGTACTCCATGATAAGTGTGCGTATTTAAAAACAGCTGAACAAAACTTTTGTCAGATTATAAAGTGAAAACGTTGTAGGCCTACTCTAGAAAAGCGTGTCAGATAAGGTTGTGGACTTTTCCCTCTCAAACAGCTGTTCACATACCCCATATATGAGATGCCAACTGTGGCATACTCCGTGTGGGTTTATGGCACTGCTGTTGGCATGTTCCCCAGTTCAATTAACTAGATGCAAACTCACAAACAGAGGGCTGCTGGCACTGTCCGCTCATCAATGCTTGACTGGTTGTACATTTGCCCAAAGGGGTGGCTGTGCAGTATAGCAAACTGCTTTTGAAACTCAGGAGATGTGATATGTGGGGAGGGTATGTTGTTTAAAAGTCCTACTGTTGTGGGGGAGGAAGGGAAAGGAGAATGTTAGCCGCTTTGAGACTCCTTAAAGGGAGTGAAAGGCGGGATATCAAATCCAAACTCTTCTTCTTCTTCTATAATATGCACCTAAAATAGTGGTGCATAAATTTTAAAGACACGCCATTAAGCTGACGTTGTAAATTAGGCTATTCTAATTATAAATATGATTTAACTATGTATGGAACCAGTAACATTACACTTCACTTTTATAATAAAAATAGACTTGTTAGTTTTAGTCTGTTCCTTGTTAGATTATGTGGCAGTGTTTGGGTTACAGACAGTATCTATTTTTAACAAGAACTTTCCACTTGAATGTATTCATAATGAGTAGGAATAATTTTTGTTGAACTTTATATTCTGTTCTGACAATGAGGAAAATGCAATCTGCACTCTCAGATTTCTTCTGTCTGTTGACGGACAGTTCTTTACTGTTAAATAACACCTTGCTAGCATTTCAACAATTAGCCTTTCATAGCTGTGAAAAGTGAAATGTATTCTGCTACTGTGCAGCATGTCCCTGTTCAATTATACAACAGCTGGGCCTCCAGTTATTCATGTACAAGCCCACAGAAAAGATGTGAATGCAAACGCACAGTGCTAACAGGGAAATTGGGACTGCTTTTTAATGACACACTGGTGTAAAACTAAATGGTCTGATCCAGGCTTCACCTAGCGGCATTGGAAAATGGAACCAGTTCATGTTTTCTCTTTGTATCTCACTGTAAATTCGATTTGAATGTGTTGTGCCCTCCTGGGTCTCTGGAGCTGAACAAAAATTTGTTCTGGAAAGTCTCTATATTAATTCATTGAGGGGGAGCTGAGTGTCCTTCTAAATAAATTGATTCATCTGGCTATTATTAACATGAACGTGGAGTGCACTGCTTATTGGCAAATACAGTAATCTCTTAATATGCTTTTGTTTCATGTTTGCAGGTGCATCGATTGGTGGTAGTGAATGAAGCAGATAGTATTGTTGGTATCATCTCCCTCTCGGACATCCTACAAGCTCTGGTGCTCTCACCAGCTGGTATGTAGGCAGCATTTATGTATTGAGTTCTTCTGTAACATACAAAGTATCGTACAATAACTTTATGCTCACAACAACTCTTGAAAGTTGAGACTGATTCTGATTTGCTTAAGGCCAAGAGGGCTTCATGACTGAGCCAGTTGTCTCCTGTATTCACACCAAATGTCACAATGATAACCTTATCTTAAAACCAGCACATCTTTTAGTTAGCACCCCTATAATGTGAATTTCTCCATTATGTGGAGAACTGGATTAATACTTCTAGTTATCAGTTAGTCGGACAGATTGACCCTTGTGCATGTTGGAGCATTGGTATGCACAGTAATCTCTCCCTTGCACACAAATGTAATAGACTGAACTTGCACTTGCACTTAATGCGCTGGGCTGCCTCTGATATAAGTGAGTAAAGAATTGTATACAGGCCACAACTGCTATGAATGCATTTGGGTGTCAGCAGAACTATGCATCTGGACCATATTGTCCTCTAGCTAAAAAGATTAAAATAATAAAAAGTACAGTGTATATTGCATTAGAGCTTAAAAGTAAAGTTTATACATTGTATATTATGAATAGTCCAAACTTCCATAAAAATAAAAGGTTTGGCAGAATGCATAATGGCTTTGAAAATTTCACTGGGTGCAGGGGTAGAAAGATCAAATTTTGCCAGGCACAAAAATGTTATGTGTTGAATGCTGGGCAAATGCAATCTCTCCCATGATATGAGAGTGTAGACCATGGGTAGGCAAACTAAGGCCCGGGGGCCGTATCCAGCCCAATCGCCTTCTAAATCTGGCCCGCGGACAGTACAGGAATCAGCGTGTTTTTACATGAGTAGAATGTGTCCTTTTATTTAACATGCATCTCTGGGTTATTTGTGGGGCAAAGGAATTCATTTTTTATTTTTTTTTCAAAATATAGGCCGTCCCCCACAAGGTCTGAGGGACAGTGGACTGGCCCCCTGCTGAAAACATTTGCTGACCCCCTGGTGTACACATTTTCTCATATATGTCTTTCCGTTAACAGGTGCCAAACAAAAGGAAAGTGAAACTGAATGATTGCTGTGAACGTATAAACCTTTGTAGAAGAACTTGATTGAAGTTACTGGGTCATCTTTGCCTCAAGAACACTGGCAGCACTATAGAAGAGAGAAATGGGGATGAGTATGTGTGTATTGGGACTGAGTGTTGGGTAACTAGTCTATTACTTCCCAGTGACTGTCACACACAAAAAGCAGCATGACAAAAAGCTTATGTATTAAATACAGGCTTGCATTTCAAAATGTTTGCTGAAAGACTTCACATGATGTCCTTCATCTAAAATGCACTGTATCCTGAAAACAAACATCTTTTGTATTTGATAGAAGTCACTGCTCAGCAACAGATCTCTGACATAAGGCAAGTGTATGGCATATTCATATCATAGTGCCTTATGTCAAAAAGCCAACAATATGTCATCGCTGTTGCCCATCACAATAAGAGGAAGTATTGTGTGAAACGAGACACTGTATTTGAATGTTCAAGTTGCTAAACCTAAAACCAAATCAGTTTCAGTTATCATTAGATTTGTCATAAAAGCTGTAATTTGAATATCAGTAGATTACCTTAAGACTTTAATGACAGTTTTGTGTGTTTATAAATGTTGCATTCTGAAGAGATGGTAAAACAAGACTGATCTAAAACCAGCTTTATTTATTTTTATTTTCTTGCAATTTTTTACACATCTTTGGTGGATAGCTAAAACTTCACCATATTCATTAATAAAACATTGATTGTTATATAAGAAGATCTCTCGTTACTAAAAACAGTGGTGCAAACCACGTGGCATTTAGATGGGTTGTACACAAGAGGCACAGAAATCAGGGGTTTGTCAAATGTATCACCACTAGACACCTCATATTTCCACAGAAAAGAAGCTATGAAAAAGTAATCAACAAAGGAAGGTGAATGTTGATTGCATATAAACTTGCAGAAAAGTAACAGTATCATGCTGGTAGTCTGTAAAGATTGGAATGAAAACCAGGGTAGGAGAATAATTCCAAAAGTCCTACTGTGTAATTTTAGTAACAAAAAAATCCTAGGTGTCCAGAAGATGGCATAATCCACTTAAAAATTCACCCATAAATCTCCATATGCAGTACAACCACATGTTCTGGCATATTCCATTTTTAGGGCGATTCAGATTAATTCCCTTCAGAAGGCAAACTGATTATTTGTGTAAACTATAAACATATATTTGTTGTCCAAAATGTAGTTGTTTTTAAGGATGTGCTCTTCTCTTTTTAATATGCTTATTTTTTAAAAAAAATCAGAAAACAGGCAGTTCTTTTCCCTTTTGAGAAATTAAAGATATCTGTGGAAGACTCTGGAGTTGAATAGCTTCTTTCCAGGGAAGGTCCTGTCCCTTAAGCATCTATTTGTCCCCTGTACATGGTGTGGATATGTTGGCTGTATACTAGCAGAATGTATCTCTGCAACAAGACTTCCCATCCCTACTGTTCAGACATCATTGCCAAAGTGCCTATGTTCAGTGCAATGTCCTGGTTTTGGGGTGGGGTGTTCTAATAAAATACAGTCAGAGGGCTAGCCTCCCCAGCGCTTTAGAGTGTACTTGATCATTAATTAACCGTTTCTTCTTTACAGGTTCTGCCCATTTTATAATTGTTTAAAATATTTATATTCCACCTTTCTGCCTTGCCAATGCCTGACAGAAAGCAAAAATTAGTACAGTCAAATAAAAAAAATTTAAGGGCAGTGATAAAAGCTGTGGGCTCTGTTCACTCCTCCAACCTTTCAGTGTTTCTGCTGAGGCTGTTCCAGCTGTGTCGCTTGAAAAGTTTCATGGTAACCATTAATTAACTTCGCTGGGGAAGGTTTATTCCTTTTATTGACTATTTCCTCCCATAGCAAATAGCTCTCTTTAACTATTACATAATGAAAGGAAGCCAGTAATCAAATCTTCATACACACCACACACAAATGGAACAGGCTTCAGGGGCAATTCATAAGTAATCCACACACCCAGTTGTGCTGCATAGGTAGCAATAGGTAAAGGTACCCCTGCCTGTACGGGCCAGTCTTGCCAGACTCTAGGGTTGTGCGCTCATCTCACTCTATAGGCCGGGAGCCAGCGCTGTCCAGAGACACTTCCGGGTCACATGGCCAGCATGGCAAGCTGCATCTGGCGAGCCAGCGCAGCACACGGAACGCCGTTTACCTTCCCGCTGGTAAGCGGTCCCTATTTATCTACTTGCACCCGGGGTGCTTTCGAACTGCTAGGTTGGCAGGCGCTGGGACCGAACGACGGGAGCGCACCCCGCCGCGGGGATTCGAACCGCCGACCATGCGATCGGCAAGTCCTAGGCGCTGAGGTTTTACCCACATGCATAGGTAGCAATAAAAAGCACTAAACCTGGAATAAGGCATCTACTAACGTTGCAAGAAATCTTTGCTGAATGGAACTTCCTTGTGAATAAACATTACAGAAGATTTGGCCATGGAGAAGAACGCTTGTGGAGTATATAGTGCTGTATTGCGCCACTGCGGGAGGTAGTGGAAGACTGAAGTGCCTGGCGTGCTCTCATCCATGGGGTCACGGAGAGTCGGACACGGCTAAACAACAACAACATTGCGCCATGTAGAAACACACTGTTAATTTCACATCCAGATGCTTATGAAAGAGCAGTGTGAAAGGGTCTTATTTAGGAAGCAACAAAATAAAGACACCCCTCCCCCCCAAAGAATATATTTGCTGTGTCTGTGGACATTCAGAATGTGACGCAAGACAGGTCCTAGTTTTCTTTTGCATCATTTACATTTCAAATAGGTGATACGTATGTTACAAAAAACAAAAGGAACTGATCGTGCTTACAATCCAGAATACCCTGTTCCTTTTATCTACACTCCAAACCATTCCTGTTGAAAGAACTCCTGACCCCTCCAACAATACATGATGGTTTGTGCAAATTTCATAGTCTACGTCTGAAGGGTGTCAGTACAGCATTGAGGTCTCTCGTGAAAGGTGAACAATTATCCAGAGATTTCAGATGGGATAAGATTTTGTCAGCTGCAGCCAGAGTTAACATGGCTGAGAAGGGACAATGTACTTTTTCCACCATTGGTACTGACTTCTATCCTGCTTGTATCCTCTTCAGAATGTGTGCTTTAAACAGGTTAAACATTAAAATTAAATACGTAAGCGAAATACGTGTATGAAACAACGACTTGGAGCAATTATTAGTAAATGCTATTGGATAAGAAAACTACATCCAATGTTGGCCAAAGCATCTTTAAATTAAATAACACTTTATAAGCTGAGAGATACATTGTATAAACTAATAGTATACTCTTTCTTCAAGTGTGGATCCATATGCAGCCAAAATGGCACAAGGAACTAGGGAAGTATCATCAAGCTAGGGAGAACTCAAAGGTTTGCAGAAGCAGAAAAACAGGAGGGGTTATGAAATAATATTATCTGAGAGGAGTGAATGGCTAGAACACAAAATATTATTTTATTTGTAGAAGTACTTTTCGTTAAAAAATGGCAAAGTTTACAAAGGAAATCAACAAACACAATTAATAGATGGGCAGGGTACAAGTAAATTATTTATCATCATAATCAGAGCTATTTCTCTAGAAAAAGAGGTGCCAGAACTCACCATGAAATCCACCCTAGTTCTCTTATAATGGCAATGGCAGCCATCTGAGAGGTGCTGGTACTGAATTACGGCAAGGTCCTGTCTGAAATAAAAGCCCTGATTTTTTAAAATTATTATTACAGTATATAGAACAGAAAATATCAAAATGCATGAAATGGGATTCCCTTCACTCAAGATGCACATAAATTCTACTGAAACATCTGTAAAACTACCAGCATACATTCACCCATATATGCAAGCATGCTCTCAACAATTACTTGACCCAACAGTCTCCAGAGTACATATACAAAGACTCTACTATAACACTGTCAGCCTTCTCGGGTAACTCTTATTCAATCTTTTCTATGGGAAACCCAAACTTCGCTGCACCATCTGAAATGAGCCTAATCCTCACTACCCAGAAGGAGAAGTTTTTAAAAAATATTCATTGCATTTATAACCCAGTGGTTCTCAAACTTTTTTCTCTATGCTATATGTCAGGGAACTGACATCGGAGCTAGAGGCGGAGGGAAGGCTCTCAAATGATGCTGGAGAAGAGCCCAGCAGGGAGAAAGGCAGCTCAACAGATGGGGAAGCAAATCAGCGCAACACCAGGAATAAAGGGGGGCAGATGGAATCGGCGAGAGGGCTCCAGGACTCTTCACCGGACACCAGCGGGGAGAGCACGGGTCCTCCGCTACCCACGCCCTCCCTGCGCAGAAGACTTCCGCGCAGGGAGAGTAGGAGGAGACTTGGCGTCAAACAACTTTTATGTTGGAAAAGGTTTAAGAAACGCCCACTGACGGATTCTGCTAGCGACTGAGGCAGCCACGAAGTGAAGGGCTGTCCAGACAGAAAGGTTTAACCAGGCAACATAGCCAGGAGAGGCGGCAACTTACGCACGAGCAACCCATACTCATTACACTATACTTTCAAAATAAACACTTGCTCATGTTGCACTGATTTTTTTATTATTGATAAATACATCTGAAAACAAAAAAGGACTCACAGCAATGTTCTACAAATAAAAAATATTTTGATAATACAGACGGTAACCATTTTGCTTGGGGGTTCCATTCCTGGCCCTCGGGTGGGTCAGGAAAGTGTGCATAAGCCCATTTACTCCCTCATTCTGACCTCCAAAAGGACCCACTTGTCAGCAGTTGTGCATCAATTGGACGCGTACAAAATGGTTGCTGCCTGTATGCTATACTATACTGCACTGAAATGTTTAAATGTTTCTTGGATGAACCTTGAATCTTCCTGCCACACTGCCATCCTTTTCTGTCACACCAGTGTGGCACCACCACACCCTTACAAGAACCACTGCTCTTAACCACTATACCACACTGGCCCCCATAAAAGTTACTCTATGCTAGTTACACATATGCTTGGGAGAAGCAAGTGAGTTGGAGAATAGGAGATAGGAAGCACACACACCACCATGTTGTCAACCAGCACACCCCCCCCAAGAAATCCCGGGGAACCTGCATGCTTTGGAACCTATAGGTTTGGTGCAGAAACCTATAAGGCCTCTTCACCCAGTCCTTCACAAAGAGCAGAATTGTAACCATGTAAGTTGTAATACAGTGACTAATGTACATATAATTTCTCTGTGTGAGTGCATACAATATTAGAATTATTAGTCACTGATAAAAGCAGCCAGTGTGGCGCAGTATAGTTGTAGCAGACTTGACCCATGGCTGAAATTGCTGTGCTTGACCGCGAACCTCGACCAAATCACAACCCTCTTAGTTTGCTCTTGTTTACAGCGTGTTGTGAGGAGAAAACGGAAAAACTCAACTCTGCCGTTCCCTTCCTGGATGGGAAGATTTTATTTTGAAATCTTTAGTTTTCTGTTAATTATGTTGTTTTGACTGTACACCCTATATCTGACTTTCTTCAGATTGTTTTATTTATGCTTTATTGATTTAATATGCTGACAACCTTGATGGCAGAAAGTGAGGAGGAATTAAAGAACCTTTTAATGAGGGTGAAAGAGGAGAGCGCAAAATATGGTCCGAAGCTCAACATAAAAAAAACGAAGATCATGACCACTGGTCCCATCACCTCCTAGCAAATAGAAGGGGAAGAAATGGAGGCAGTGAGAGATTTTACTTTCTTGGGCTCCATGATCACTTCAGATGGTGACAGCAGCCACGAAATTAAAAGACGCCTGCTTCTTGGGAGAAAAGCAATGACAAACCTAGACAGCATCTTAAAAAGTAGAGACATCACCTTGCCAACAAAGGTCCGTATAGTAAAAGCTATGGTTTTCCCAGTAGTGATGTATGGAAGTGAGAGCTGGACCATAAAGAAGGCTGATTGCTGAAGAATTGATGCTTTTGAATTATGGTGCTGGAGGAGACTCTTGAGAGTCCCATGGACTGCAAGAAGATCAAACCTCTCCATTCTGAAGGAAATCAGCCCCGAGTGCTCACTGGAAGGACAGATCCTGAAGCTGAGGCTCCAATACTTTGGCCACCTCATGAGAAGAGAAGACTCCCTGGAAAAGACCCTGATGTTGGGAAAGATGGAGGGCACAAGGAGAAGGGGACGACAGAGGACGAGATGGTTGGACAGTGTTCATGAGTTTGACCAAACTGCAGCAGGCAGTGGAAGACAGGAGTGCCTGGCGTGCACTGGTCCACTGGATCACAAAGAGTCGGACACGACTAAACAACAAGAAACCGCTTGGAGATTTTTCTTAAAAATATAAAGGGGTATAGAAATAAAATAAAAATACTGTAGCCCCCATAGGCGCCGACTCCATTGGGCTTGAGGGGGCCCGAGCCCCCTCAAAAATTCGTTTGGGGGGGCTCAGCCCCCCCAATAATCTCGGGCGGCGGTGGGCGCGTCCGCGGCTTTTATAGGGCGCCCGGCGCGCACCAGCTCGATAACGGGCACCCGCGCGGCGGGGGGCGCCGGGCCGGAGGAGGGGGGCGGCCGGCCTGTCTCCTTGGCAACCCCATTGAGCAGCGCCGGCTCCCCCGGAAGGGCCATTCCCCCGCGCCGCCGATCGCCAACACCGCCGACGCTGTGGCTGCCCGAGCCCGAGCCTGAGCCCGACCCGGAGCCCGAGCCCGACCCGGAGCCCGAGCCTGAGCCCGACCCGGAGCCCGAGCCCGAGCCCAAGCCCGTCCGTCAGTCAGTCAGTCAGGAAGGAAGGAGAAATGGGGAGGGAGACGAGGGAGGAAAATTGCGCGCAGGGTGAAGAAAGGAGAAGGGCGAACGAGACGAGCTTCCAACCCAAAAAAGGGCTGGAAGACTGGGAGGATGCAGGATCGGGAAAGAAAGCGACGCCTTCCCCGCCCGCGACGTCGCCCGCTTGTCATTGGCAGCGCAGCGGGCGCCCAGAGGGGCTGGGCACTGGTGCAGGGCCACTCCGCAGCTGCGGAGGACAGCTGCGCGGCTAGCAAGGTGCGCCGCGTAGAGCGCGGCCCTTGTGTGGCCCGGTGGCCAGGCAAGCTCGGGCGGGGACCCCCATGCGAATCTAAGACGGGAGAAGAGGGCAGAGCAAAGGGGGTCCCTTCCCCAACCTCCGGCTCTGAGACTTCCCTGAGCCCCAGAAAAGCGAAAGGATTTTCTCTTCTTCTTTTTTTATAAATATTTTATTAAGTTTTCAAATACAAAGTTAGAAACATACACTGAAGAAAAAAGTAAAAGAACAAGAAAAAGAAAAAAAGAAGAAAAGAAAACCAACCATTCAACACATTTTTTATATAACTAACTGGACTTCCTCGCATCTCCCTTACCCTGCATTCTTTATAATAAAGATATCAGCAAATTATTACCTTGTTTCGTACCTTATTTTGTACTTTTCAAATACTATACCTCTAAATTTAACATACTTTTCATCAGTTACTTATATCTTAAATTAAACATAGTATTACCTTAGATTTTGACCTTTTCTTACTTAAAATATAATTTCCTGTTTCCCAAATCTAATTGCTGAAGCTATAGTTTCCAAATCGTGTAAATTTTTAACATTCATACAACTTATATTGTTTTTGTAAATAGTCCTTAATTTTTTTCCAGTCCTCTTCCGTTGTTTCTTCTCCTAAATCTCGGATTCTGCCAGTCATTTCAGCCAGTTCCATGTAGTTCATCAATTGCGTCTGCCACTCTTCCAGTGTGGGCAAATCTTGTGTCTTCCAATATTTTGCGATAAGTATTCTTGCTGCTGTAGTTGCATACATAAAGAAAGTTCTATCCTTCTTTAACACTTTCTGGCCAACAATGCCCAAGAGGAAGGCCTCTGGTTTCTTGGGAAAGGTATACTTAAATACCTTTTTTAACTCATTATAGATCAATTCCCAGAAGGCCTTAACTTTTGGACAAGTCCACCAGAGGTGAAAGAATGTCCCTTCAGCCTCCTTACATTTCCAACATTTATTATCAGACAGGTGATATATTTTTGCAAGCTTGACTGGGGTCATGTACCACCTATAAATCATTTTCATAATATTTTCCTTCAAGGCATTACATGCCGTGAATTTCATACCGGTGGTCCATAACCTTTCCCAGTCCTCAAACATGATGTTATACCCAATATCCTGAGCCCATTTTATCATGGCTGATTTGACTGTCTCATCCTGAGTGATTTTCTCTTCAACCTGCCCTCCATCCTCTTGCAGAAAACTCTTTGCCTGCCCTGCCCGTATCTCGTTTTTGCTTTTTAATTCCACACACGCACCCTTCGGACTTCGTGGCAATCGGGCGCGTGGGTGCGTTTCCTAAGAGAGTGAGGACCCCCGCCTCCTCCCCACCTGCTCCCTCGCCAGCCAGCCAGCCGCGCGCCCTAGCCGGAGAGCCCCGGCCGTCCCCGTCGCGCAATCGGCTGGATCTCCCTTCAGCAGGCCGTGCTCACAACTCGGCCCAGGGACCCCCCAGCAGCGGATCTCCGGCTCAGCTGAAGAATCCGGCAACAAGCCCCCTCCTCCCCAATCGCTCCGCCGAAATACGCTCCAAAACCCCCCAGATAGGCCGCCGGCCGCCAAGTCTAGTGGCGCCCTGAGCGAGGGTCTCTCCCCAACACCGCCACCTCGAACTGCGTTCTCCCGGCTACCCGAGCGAACCAGCGGCAGGACCCCGGTATGGGCCCCCCCAATATTTTTTATAAGTCGGCGCCCCTGGTAGCCCCCTGATCCACGTGGTAAAACCATTCAAGGAATCAAACCTAATCAGTGTAAATATCGTAGCACTCGTGATTCAGGTACTGTACGAACAAATCCCTGGCGGCAGACTGGATAGCAAGATACGTCAAAGCATTTTTTTAAAGCTTTCCCAGTGCAAACGGAGGGAGCTCCATCTGTCCCGTGCGCTGATTTGGGGGCCAAAGCGTGTGGCAACCATTGCACTAGAACCGCACGTTAACACAGAAACCACCGGCGGCTTCCTGCCAGCTGCCCACTAGTTAAGGGGACATTTTGACAATGGGCCCAGCACGCACGTACTCAAGCACGCACGCACGCACGCGCTGCTCTTTCCCTCACGCAAGGCCGCTCCGCTATCTCCTGCCAATCACCGGAGAGACAACCCCCGCGACTCCACCCTCCCACACCTTCCATTCGGATTTGGCCAATAGCAGCGAGTCATCAGCGGGACCCAATCAGCAGCCCCGTTCGCGCGCAAAGCCGCCGCCGCCGCCCCGCCCTCGGCCAACCAACAAAAAATAGCCGATATATCCAACCAACGCCTGCCCCTCCTGAGGAGGTGAAAAGGAGTGGGCGGGGTCGGGAGAGCCAGAGCCAGAGCCAAACAAGCAGGCGGGGCAACCCCCTTGCGGGAAGGATGACGCAGCGAAATTTCCAGCGCGAGCTCGGCTCGGCCGTTTGCCCGCCTGCCAGTCCAACGGTGAACCTCTCCCTCGCCCGTGACGCAAGCGCGCACGACGGCGGCCGTACGTGGGCGAGCGACTGCTGAGGCGAAGATGCGCGCACGCGCGAGCGGTGGGGGGGGTGAAGGGGGAGGAAGCGGAGGAGGAGACGGCCGAGGACGGCGGTTGTCACGTGAGTGAAGCGGGCGCCGTCGCATCGCCGTGCCTCTCAGTTAGTCAGCGAGTCCCGCGCGGTCCGTCTCTTCCCCTCACCCCTCCCTCCGCCGCCTTGCATGCCGCGCGCTGCCGCCCCCTGCCGCCTCTACCTGTCCCCAGCCGGCCCCACCTAAGGCCTCGGCCGCCCGCCGCCGCCTCCTCCGCCTCCTCGTCAGGAGCAGCGCCTCCCGTTCTCCCTCTCGTCCCGCCCGCCCGTGGCCGGAGCCCTTGATGTGGTTCGGGGCCCGGCGGGGAAAAGATGCCGCCGTCCAAGTCCCGTAAGATCGCCATCCTGGGCTACAGGAGCGTCGGTGAGTCACTCCCTGAGGCGGGTGGAGGGTGCGGGGAGCGGGCCCCGAGGGGCTCCCCCAGACCGGGGCGCCCGGCCTCCGCCTTCCGCTCTCGGCCCAAGTTGAGGCTCCGCAGGCGGACGTGCGCGCCGCTCCCGCCTCGTGGCTTGGCGGCGGCCGAAAGGGGGCAGCCCGCCTTCGAAGCCGGTCGCAGGTGAGGAGGAGGACGACGACGACGACCCGCCTTGGGCCTGTCAGCCGTTTTCCGGGCGGGCTGCTGCCCTGCCTGCTTTGGGTGCTGGCGGGGATGGGAAGCGTGTGGCGGTGGCCTCGCGCGCGTGTCTGTGTGCATTTCCCCGTAACTTAGCCTCGCCGGGCTCCCGGAGGGTTGCCGAGCCACGCAGTGCACCCGAGGCAGATGCCTCACAACTCCCGGGGCCGTTTTCTCCGGAGAGGCTCCGAGCGGCCGTTTTGCATTTCCCGCGTCTGCAGAGGCGACTTGTTAATCTTCCGCGGTCTGGCTCGCGGGGAACACCGTTCCCGCTCCAGGCTGACGTGAAATCGCTTTACCAACCCACCCCCCCTTCCTCGTGCAAAGCGTGGTTACGGGTAATGGTGGTTTCCGGGGCAGCTCCCAGATGTCCACTCCCATCCACTGCGCCTGGCACCGCATACCCAAGATCGCGCTTTCGCAATAATGATTTTGTAGCAGCCGCTAACAGTGAGTGACAATCCCTTTTTGCCGCTCCACACATTTGGTCCTTGAGAGCAATCGCTTCCGGTGACCCACCCCGTTAAGAAAATTGGGCTCTTGTGGTTTTTTTCCCTCCACCCCTCCCCAAAGTTGGAAACTGGTATGAGTTGGTTGAAATGAGTTGGTGAAAATAATTTGCACATTCGGTTCTTGAATTATCCTGGTCTGAAGATGACAGTGTGGCTTAAAGCGTTAGTGCAAGTTAACCAACTTGAGTTTTGGTTCCTCAAAATACATTGCTATGTGGGTCAGTTATTGTGGATTTATTGCATGTTAACAATGTGTTGGATACTGTACAGGAAGATAAGTGATGCATTACTAAAACCATTCACCAGTTTTCTTGGTCTAATCCCATGAGGAAGATAACTATGGCTTTGCCTCGTCTCTTGGACATTCTTTATAGACCCGCTTAGCTTCTGCACCAAAGGACTTTCATAGGGTGTAAAACTCATTCAAGCATAATTCCCCAGAATGCTGGTAGTGGTTTGAAACTAATCTCAGGTACAGTTTATACATATAAAAGACATTAACTTCAGTTCGCTCTTTGTAAATCATTTTACTTTTTTGCTTAAAGTAGTTTAGATTAGGGGGTCTCAAGATTTGCCAAATTAAGTCTCCCTAAATCATTGGCCAAGTTTTTCAAATGTAAGATTAGAAAGTAATTATTGTGGAGTAATTGAAAATGAAGTTATAATTTACTTAGGACATGTAGTGGAGGTGCAGGGGAATGTCTCTGAAAGAAGCCTCTTCCTTTTCCTAGCAGCTGCCTCCTTAAGGAGGCCCAAATCAACTTCAGGGATTAGGCAAACTTCTTTTATTCTGCTTGCTCAAACATTTAGCAGCTTGTCTGGTTTCTGACTGTTTCCTCCAGGTGTGATGATGGGACAGGTAAACACATAGTAAAGGGTGTGACTGCATGTGTGTGTGTTTCATTGGCTACTGTACAGCAAGTGTTAGAGTATATTAAATAGTATGTATTTGATTGTATTAGAAAGTTCAATGGACACCTGGTCTTTGTCAGATAAATGGGATCACTTTCAAAATACATTTGAGGGCAAAGAGCATGTGACCACTTCTACAGCTGACAAAGCTGCATTGGGGACTCATCACATCTTTTATGGTGCACACCTACAAAACAAAGTGTTAATTACATGGGCACTTGAACACAGGTGTTTTCACACGTGTATCATTGTACAAATAACATTTGTCTGGAAGCTTGATTGGCAACAGCTTCCCATTGAGTGCACATTTGGCAGCAAACCTGGGTTTGCCACCTTGTCATACACAAAAAGTAAAAACCTTGAGTGTTTAGTAAAGGTCTTCTGTTACATGAGTACGTCAGCCGTGCAGTTTGCTACCCAGCTGCTTGCTTGAAACATGTAGCAAGTGCTTTGGGATGCCCCTCTTTCCATCCACTTACTGCTCACCAAATCTAAATAGCACTATCATGGGTCATTTAAAGCTGGAATCTAACCCTTTTTTAACACTGTGCTCTCTGCTTTCTCCCCTAAGGGTCCATGGACCTTTAAATGCTGAAATGATGGCATTCTTTAGATATTTTGTTCTGTTGTAAACAAAAGTAATGTTAGAGAGCAAGGTGGGTGGAAAAAGGGCTTCAAAGTCCAGCTATATAAACAAACTGGGTAGCAGCATCCACAGTGTAAACCAGCTGAGTGTTAAGTCATGGTGTGTAAAATAAGTTATTTCCAACACAAGGTGGGAGGAGTCCAAAGTTGAAGAGCTGTTCATGTTCACTTTCACAGTACACTTTCTGGGTGTTTAATCTTTATTTAAGTTTTATTGTATAATGTAGATAAGAGAAATGTTTAAATAGGCAGGTTCTTATATTCCAGCTTCCTTTCTCGTAATGACTGCCATAATGCTTGGAAATGTGATGCTGAAATATACTTTGGTTTATAGGGCCTTTTTTGTTGTAGGAGAGCTTGAATGATGTAGTGGTTAGAGCAGGGGGAGTCAACCTTTTTATACCTGCCTCCCACTAATGCATCTTTCTTGATGGTAAAATTGCCTTACCGCCCACCAGTGCTCAATGGAAGGAGGATTCAGCTTGTGTCATAGGACCCCCTACCGCCCACCTAGAATCCTGAAACAGGCATTAGTGGGCTGTAGGGACCAGGTTGACAATCCTGGGGTTAGAGTGTTGAAGTAGAACCAAGGTTCAGATCCCCACTCCATCATGAAGCTCATTCGGTAAGCTTGGTCCAGTCACTATCTCTCTTCCTAACCTACCTCAGTGGTGTTGTGGGGATTAAATGAGGAGGAGGAGAACCATGTACCTTTGAGCTCCTTGGGAGAAAAGGGTGGAGTATGAATTAAATAAGTGAAAATTATTTAAGGAAAAATATACTGAGGTCAGGTTTTCATATCTACTCAGTGAAGCAGGCATTTTTACTAGGTTCAGTGAAGAAACACACTATCAGCTCTGGCAGAAAGTACAGGTGGCTTAGCTAAAATCAGACCCTTGTTTTGAAGTGGGATCTTTAAAATGATATGTTCAATCCAGAACCTTGACTCCTTGTTAAAATAGTTTCCAAGTACAGTACAACCTTATAAAGTTCTCATCTGCTGTATCTTTCTTCATATACTTTGGGGAAGAATGGTTGTCAAGCTAGTGTCAACATAGCAATTTCTTTTCCTTCCCCTCTCCACCTTTATTGGGAATGAAGAGGAAATCAAGGCAGTGCAATAGAACAAAGCAGATGTAACATTGACATGCTTTTCCGGTGCTGTAAAATTTACAGTGACTTTGGTTTCAGAACTCTTCAGATGCTTTCTCAGTGTGAAAAAGGCATACCTCAAGGCTTTCTTCATGCCTGGATCAAGTTCCAGTTGTTGTAATTCCATTTCTTTCCCTGGCACAAAGATTATAGAGAGGCCTGAATAGAAGAACAAAAATGTAGCTTGTTCATACAATGTGACCAAGGAAACAATCAGCATCAGTCTGTAATTGAATGCAAGAATTTGCCCTACATGTGTGGACTTTACAGGCTGGTATGGCAAAGATAATTCAGGTGTAAGGTAGCCTGTTTGTATAAGGCTCAAGCTAGCAAAGGGATAAGGCAAAGAAAGTACCTGGTGAACAAAGTAGATTAGGAAAGTAAAGGTAGACTTTCTAATTCATTAAATTATTTGGATTGCCTGAAAATAGCTATCCTACAATATTTGTTTGCTTACTGATCTGAAAATGGCCCACAGAACTCTGAAGGAGGCCTACTCCTGTTGAAACCTTTGCACACATACAGTGAAGTACACAGGACAGAGTCTGACCATCGGCCATCCAGCTCAGTACACTGACTGACAGTGGGTTTACAGCATTTCAGACAGGAAGTTCCTTCTATAAAAGCGGGAAAGATGAGCTGGGGCTCTTCTAGCATTCAAAGTTTCATCTGGGGAGAGGCAGGTGCAGAACGGCTCTATGGAGGATCCATATCTTAGCCCAGGGGTCAGCAACCTTTTTCAGCCGTGGGCCGGTCCACCGTCCCTCAGACCATGTGGTGGGCTGGACTATATTGGGGGGAGAATGAACCAATTCCTAAGCCCCACAAATAACCCAGAGATGCATTTTAAATAAAAGCACACATTCTACTCATGTAAAAACACGCTGATTCCCAGACCATCGGTGGGCTGGATTGAGAAGGCGATTGGGCCGCATCCGGCCCACGGGCCTTAGGTTGCCTACCCCTGTCTTAGCCTTATAAACACTGATATACAAGCAGCAACCATTTTAGATGCATTCAGTTGACATGTGATCGCCATCGCGTGGGTCCTTTTGGACCCGGAAGAGGGCAGAACGTGCTTATACATGCTCCACCAACACACACGGGGGCCAAGAACACAACC
Source organism: Podarcis vaucheri (assembly GCF_965113315.1). Classification (NCBI taxonomy): domain Eukaryota; kingdom Metazoa; phylum Chordata; class Lepidosauria; order Squamata; family Lacertidae; genus Podarcis; species Podarcis vaucheri. The sequence continues at coordinate 53,971,183 of NC_138750.1, forward strand.
CCCATGCGAAATGGTCACCACCTGTACCTTAAGGTATTAGTGCTAGGGTATTTAAAAAAATAAAAAAGACTGGTTTATGCTAGTGTAGTGTTGCATTCTATGCCTTTAGTGTGAGTTTCTTTTCTTAGTTATTTTAGTTATGGGTTCTTAAATATTAGACACACTTTCAAACATGGATGGGGGAATGATCATAACGCACAAGGACAATCTGCAATTAAAAGTTGCCGAATATTTAATCACATCATTGAAACAGCTGCTGAAATGCAGTTTTACACAATTCTTTGGTCATGGTCTTCACTATTTGCTGAATCCAGATCTTGTTCTTAAGCAGGATAGCTGCTCCTGAGTAGTAGTCTGAAATGCCAGCTTTAATTAAAAGCTTCATTTTATTCCTGCCTGTCTAGTGGCAAATCTTACTGCAATGCACTTGTTAATGGTAGCAGTAAACTCTAGAGGCAGCATGTTTGACTGTAATATCAAGCCACTGGAAGGGTTGTTTAAGGACACTGTGCTAGAATTAACTCCTGAGTTGCCTGGTTTGCATTTCTGAGCTTTTTTTCTCATCTCTCAACAATACTTAAAACAGTCAAGCTGCTAACATATTTACATAGGATACCTTGTTCAGTCACCAACTCCTTTTAACACTTCCTGTATTTATATAAATATCAGTTTCCTAAATGCAATGCATAGTCTACAAATATAGACACTGATGTAATTGAATCTTAGGTCTCTGTGCTGTGGAAGCCTCAAATATTTTTGGCTCGTACTATGAAGCTATTTGACACCGTCAAATGGAACTTAGCTCTGACCTTCCAGTTTTGTGTATTTGAATAATGTGCACTTTCTAAGGCTGATTTGCAATAACTTACTTGGCATACCTTTGCAGTAAATCCCGACAAAATTGATTTCTTTTTCAGAGCTACCTTAAACATTGGAAGTCAAATATCTTCAGCTTCTTTGCATAATAAAATTCATCTTTTTCATAATATAACTGCATGTATGTGAATGCTTGGCCTTAGCTGATGAATATATAGTACCTTGCCTGAAATGCTGTATGCTGCATTTCCCTTGTGAGGTAAAACACAGCTGTTATTTAGATTATAAATCAAGTGATGCAACTTCGAACTTAAAATTCTGTTAGTATTCAAAATGAGCAAAGAGGCTCCCAGTTTAGAGCCTGTTTTCAGTGCTTGCTCTTGCTTTGGGGACCACATTAAGCAGGGCTATTGATGTGTTTGCACTGATAACTCCTGCCAAAGGAAAGCATGCCTAATTTTTCTAGACCCTGCTGGTCCTACAGGAATATGGTGAGAGAGTTCCCCCACCCCTCATTTACTTCAGTTTCTGTCCTCACCCGTGCCTCAAATGGCTTGGATTAAGTAACTGTTTAAGGTGCTGCAGGTGGGAGGCCACACTAAAAATAGAATGTCTGAGATAGATAATTGAATTATATTGAAATTAGACACATTCACATCTGCCCACCTAACTTTGTGTGTCAAATGCAGGATCAGCACATCTCAGTATTCAGTCTGAGACTGTTGATCTCAAGGATGAGGGTGTCTCACAGTTTGGGGGCAGGTACTGAACATTTATATAACCTTTTCATTATAATATGGTGCTCAGATGATATTGTACCGTTTGACGCATTGATCTTAAAGGGTGTGGATGGGAGAGAAAGCTATCTTGGAGGTGTGCTAGGCCTACTTTGAGATACCCTCTGGGATCACAAATCTTGGCTTTCTTACTAGCCATCCATTACTTTTAATGAAGAGCTGGAGTCAATCAATATACGGAAGGCCATAGGTTCCCTGCCTCTGCCATAGAAGAAGTGTGTGGGCTATCAGGGGCAGTCTTCAGATTGTCTCTAATGTAACTTGGGGGTTGTACTATGGTCTTTCACAGGGCAGTCCAATTTCTCATACCAAGGAGGCCACAAGAGTACTTCAACACAGAATCCATGGGCAACACACTTGATTAAATTTCCACATTGTAAATTAAAGTGTTTGCAATAGATTTATTACTATTTAATAGCACAATTAAGATAGATCTATCAATTGTGTTTTTAATTAAATATATTATTTAATTAGTAAACACATTTTAACACACATGTATGTGCTTATGTTAATAACAGATGACACAAAAAGGCTTTTATGTTATTTTTTCTTTAATGTTGCCAAGGGCTGCCAAAAAAGCCATCATGGGCCATATCCAGGCCACGGGTTGAACCACACTGGTCTACCATATTGCTTACTTCCAACTCTGCAACTTCCCACTTCAGATTTCCAGCTATCTTTCAGTGCAGCCTCTAGAGTTTGCTTGCAGTTTTCTTTGCTGGGAAAGTGAACTGTTGTGTTTACAGGTTCATCCATATGTGAACCTAATGTGAATTTGAAGCAGCATGTGCCTTTTTGTGTGTATGTGCTCGCAACATGACATTTCCCCCTATCCAATTGGCTGCCTGCAGTTTTTCAACAATAAACGCAGATTTGGGAAAAATCCGAAAAGGGGAATTAAATGCAGTATACTTGTTACTCTGCTGTGAATACACTGAAGTGCATTTTGTGGGTGGTTCTGGTGACATTTCTGTCACACACCCCCTATTTCCATTTTGCTTCCATCAGCTGATAGGGTATGTTCCCCCTTTTTAGAACCAAAGCAGCTGTTTTTCACAGAAGAGATCTTGCAGAAAACAACTGTATTAAAAACAAAAAAGAATCCCTTGCAGATTCAGGAGGCAGGGAAGAGGATGGTAGCCTTTCATGAGAGTGACTCCAAATCATTACCTGATTTTGAGTACACACATTTAAATATTATTTAGATAATGCAGCCCGGATAGCTCATTTGGTTAGAGTGAGATGCTGATAATGCCAAGGTTGCAGGATCGATCACCATATGGGACAGCAGCATATTCCTGCATTGCAGGAAGTCGACTTCCATCTCTACATTTCTATGAATCTAAGATCAATTAACTTTTGTTCCAGCACATGGTCTGCATTTGGAAGCATGTACCAAAAGGTGGGGTGGGGGGACTATGTAGGGACAGCAAATTGATCCCACCACCACCACCAGTTGCCTCTTTAAACCTAGGCAAAAAATCATGAGGTATCTAAAATTCAGGTCACTAACTGTCAACAATAGAAGAATGTTTGAAATTAGAAGTCGGAGCAGCGTGGAGATGGGAAATGAGAAAAATTGGCAGCTAGGCGTGCTGGGAAAATCTTGTAAACTCTACTTGTGATTCCCAGTTTTTTTGGTTTGGTGACCCACTGGTCCTAATTTACTTGGTATGATAGCCCATCACATTATTGTCACGTGAATTTGGGACCTTAGGTCTTCTGTGCCACTAGTCATCAGAGAATAGTTCCAAATTGTTAAAATGTTAGAATCAAGCCTTTCTAAAATTTGCTTGTAAGTGTCAATGCTGTAGTATAATATGCAGATGAAGTTATAAGAAGCATTCATCATTCCAGTTAAGGATTACAAGCAATCATTATTTTGGGTTTACACTTGCACAGGCTTCGGTGCTCTATAGGACATTTCCCAGCACTTTTCCCAGACCAGAAGACCCCATTGAACTCTGCCAGTGGATGTTCAGTAAACCCTGCCTGCACCTTAGTAAATTGTTCTCTAAGACTATGAGGACTAGAAACTTCTTATAAAAAAGGACATTCTGAATTCTAATTTGGGGCCAGTATTCTAGACATTCCTCTCTTTGCCCATTTTACTGTACTGCCACTTCCCTTTGAGTTGCATGCAAGGAACATGAAAAATATAGCTCATGTTGGCAGACTGATGATAGAAGACCAGCGTACTTCCTTCTTAATCTTGTAGTGGATTTTAACTGACAGAAGGAGGTTTGCTGGAAGCAAAACTGTCTTAGGGTATAAATCTCGATGGAGATATGGATAATCTTGTTATGTTGTCCAGTGTGGTGGCTCTTCAAACTGAAGAGCAGTTATTTTGGAAACCAGAATAGAGAAGTTGGGGGGGTTATACTTCATAAGAAATTGTTTGGCCCGTGAGGGGGGGGAAGGGTTAAATTTGAAAGCAGGTTTAACATAATAGTTTTTCATTAGATTGTATGATAGCATTAAGACTAGAAGTGGCAAAAATAAAACTAAGCTTGAAGTATTCAGCGCTTATTTTCAATATTTCCATTTTATATGATGTGTAATGACTTAGCAGTGGACCCAGAGCTACCTTAAAGCCCCAGTCCCTAGGCCTAATTAAGTCAGGCAGTATGAGGTCTGTGAGCCTGTTTTCTCAAAATCCACACCCATCTGCCCCATGTCACATACGACATCAGGGGTGGGGCAGGTAAAGATATGGCTGAAAAACAGCAGTTGGGAGCTTATAAGGCAGGGGTGTCAAACTCAAATTCACCGGGGGCCGCACCAGCAGTTTGGTCACCCTCAAAGGGCCGGTTGTATATGTAGGATTTACAGTACAGGAGAGAAGGGTTCAGGCAGCCGTCGGATCTGTCACGTTACAGGATGGCATGCGCTCAATATAAAAACAAGTGGAGGTTTCCTGAATGCATGTAAAGTGGAGGTTTCCTGTGTAGAATGGCCGGCGCCGCTAGAGGGCAGGCGTTCTCTGGCTTGTAGGCTGCCGCGCATGCGCTGAAGAGGCGGCTTTCTTGTGTAAAAAAAAAAAGCGAGAATAAAAGGTGAAGGCCAGCGGCGGCTACACGGGCCACATGACAAGGTCTGGCGGGCCGGATTCGGCCCGTGGGTCTTGTGTTTGACACCCGTGTTATAAGGTGTTCTCCTGATTGCTCCCTGGCAGTGAGCCCCACTGGGAGACAGGCTATGTGCTTTTGGGAATTCCCTAGTGCACCCAATGAGGCTTGCTCTCTATACCAGTCAGCCGAATGGCAGTTATCATGAGCCTTTTGAAGGTACAATGTAAGCACCAGTCAGTTGATCAGCCCCTTTGAAGTTGTCGCTGCCCATCATCATTATTTTATTATTTATATGCCGCCCATGTGACTGGGTTGCCCCAGCCAGTCTGGGCGGCTCCTGACAAAATCTTAAAATCACAATAAAACATCAACCATTAAAAGCTTCCCTGTACAGAGTTGCCTTCAGATGTCTTCTAAAAGTCATATAGTTATTGATCTGTTTGACATCTGATGAGAGGGTGTTCAGCTCTGAGGGCACTATCGAGAAAACCCTCAGAGCTGGACCTCAGTGTCTGGGCTGGATGATGGGAGTGGAGACGCTCCTTCAGGTATACAAAATCAAGACTGTTTAGAGCTTTAAAGGTCAGCACCAACACTTTGAATTGTGCCTGGAAACGTACTGGAAGCCAATGCCGATCCTTTCAGAGTGGAGTTAGGTCATGGTGGCCACTCCCATTCACCAGTCTAGCTGCCATTCTGGATTAATTGTAGTTTCTGAGTCATCTTGAAACATAGCCCCACATAGAGTGCATTGCAGTAGTCCCAAGCGGGAGATAACCAGAGTATGTACCACTCTGGCAAGACAGTGCACAGGCAGGTAGGGTCTCAGCTCTTGTACCAAGTGTTTTGAACATTTCCAGAGGAGGGCAACCAAAATGGTCAAAGGCCTGGAAACGATGCCTTATGAGGAACGGCTAAGGGAGCTGGGCATGTTTAGCCTGGAGAAGAGGAGGTTAAGGGGTGATATGATAGCCATGTTCAAATATATAAAAGGATGTCACATAGAGGAGGGAGAAGCGGACACGGAGCAATGGATCCAAATTACAAGAAAGAAGATTCCACCTAAACATTAGGAAGAACTTCCTGACAGTAAGAGCTGTTTGACAGTGGAATTTGCTGCCAAGGAGTGTGGTGGAGTCTCCTACTTTGGAGGTCTTTAAGCAGAGGCTTGACATCCATATGTCAGGAGTGCTCTGATGGTGTTTCCTGCTTGGCAGGGGGTTGGACTCGATGGCCCTTGTGGTCTCTTCCAACTCTATGATTCTATGTTGCTGGACGCAGAATTAATAATGTGAGGTAAGTGATAGGTGGGCAGCCCTGCCTACCTGCTGGAGTTGACCTGTCGAGGAGGTAAGGATTCAGCCCACTGACCAGATTGAGTCTCCCACCCTGGTCTTTGGCAAGCAGCAAAGTAGCAAAGTTGCTTCTCTTGTCACAGTTTCCTCTATTACCATACCATTGGAGGTGCCTGTCCCACCACTTTAAATCTGTTGAGCGCAGTTGGGATAGCTCTGTGCTCTTTTTGGCTTCTGCAAATTTATTATTATTATTAATAATAATAATAGTTTAAGCTTCATTAACAAGAAAAGGGATGCTACAGAATGTTAGCATTTTAAAGGCGCTTAAGATTAATTTATGAAATTCAGTTCTGTGTACTTATTAATCCAAGAGTTATTTATGGAGAAGGGAGATAATGGGAAAAGGCAGTTCACTGAGAACCTAGACAATTATAGACCACTAAGCACAACATCAGAATAGTTAGCACTTTGAAGTAGATTTCAAAACAAACCACTGAAGTTTAGAAATATCCCATCTGGAACTTCTATCAGTGCATGGGAATGCGAGAGAGTGCAGGAGGAGGACAGTGCCAGAATTTCCTCCCTCATGGCTATGCTGCTTGCTGCAAGTGGGAAGGATGGTCTTGAGGAGAAAGCAGAGCCATGTTAAATTTGGCCCTCAGGGAAGTGTAAAGAAGAAGAACCACCCACAGGGCACTTTCTCTCACTCCCCCTCCTTGTCTGCCACAGCCACAATATACAGAAAAACACTTCAAATCGAGGCATTATTGAGTCTATCCAAAAATTTTCTTTTTAGAATTATGTTGTTTATACATAGTGCATATGCTATCCATACCTCTGAAAATGATCTAAGCATACTCTGTTGATGCTTTCTGTTGAATCCTACCTTGAAGCCTTAGTTTTTGTAACTTCAAAACTCTTTTCAAGTCCACCAGCAGCTGAATCAGAATAGAGACTTGAATACATGTTTTATAGGAAGGGGTGTAAGTACTTCTGCTTACAACTCCAAAAGATTAAGGACAAAAATATGGACTCGGTTGCTTCCTTCTTTCCACCAGTTTTTAATAAGAACAGTTTTTGATGTGGTTTTCTTTTAAAAAAAAATATTAAAGATTTTCATGGTTTACAAAAGCATGTGCATTGTCTCTTTTTCAGGTTGTGTTTTCTACAGATTGATTACGTTTGTTGGGAGACATTAGTGTTGTATACAGTATAAGGTTGGGGAAGAAAAGGGGGCAGAGAGGGGAATGGGGTGGTAAAACTTACATTCTTTTACTTATTGTATGTGTGGGGTTTTGTGTCAGCATCACTTGGGAAGGTTCTCTTTCTATTCACTTGTTATATTTCCTTGACAGAGAGCTTGAAGGGGGACGGGGCATTTTGGTGGTTTTAGTTGGCTGCAGTGAGATTTGTTTGCTGGGGGAGGAGCAGGATTGTTGGGTGGAGCTAGCCATATTGATTCGTCTGCTGTCTGTGGATTCTTGAACAACAACGAAAAAGTGTTGAAAATAACTTGGCCAGTTACTTTAACCCTCCTGGACTCCCCTAAATGCTATAAAGGGAGAGTCACTGACAGTGTTAGAACCTGAGATATGAAAGCTAGGAGCTAAATGGCACCTTAAACCTAGGTTATGGGCGCAACAATGGAATGTCTAGGCGCACTTTTTTATAACAATACAGAGTTGAAAATGAATTAACTGCAGCTAAAATATTATGTTCATTTTTCACATGGACTAGTCCTTCCCCTGCCCACCCCTCTAATATTCTTAAGAGGGTCTCCTCCAGTCTTCAGAGAGTAGCTGGAAGTGGGGAGGCAGAAAAATGTCCTCCTTTCCTTCCACTGCAGTTTTAATCTGAAATCTTAGGCACAGTACTGCACCCAGAGCTCAAAAACTGCTCACACTAATGAAATTCCCTTTCACAAAATGCGCCTACAACAGCGGGAGTTTCGAACACTGGTTGCTGAATCTGGATTTAAAGCAACTTTGAGAGTTGTTGCGGTTTTGATTCACAGATGGCAGCCTAACATGAAGAAGACAAGCCACGCCAACAGTCTTGGTACGGGCAGACATTTTAGACTTGCACATAACAGTGTTCTTTCCCTCTTCCCACTCAAACTTGAAAGTAGTCAGGAGCTATTGTGCTTTATCCTGTCTGACTGCAATTTTGCAATATATTCCAGTGCCATTTGGCCAGCCCTGAACTGTAGCCAAGCATGCTGCTTGCCTGCCCACACTTGGTTGGCAAGGAGCCCGGAAGCTTGAACGTTGCATAACTGGCAACTTCTTAAATGGTGAACATTTTTTCATGTTAATTTAGTCTGCTTGCTGCTGAATAGGTAATTGAACTTGTGTTGTCACATATTATAATTCATTATTCCCATCTCTGCTCTAGTGGGGTTTTTTAAAAGGGCTTCACACTTTTTACCAATGTGATTGGCAGAATGTTTTGGTCTTGGATTTTTGCTGTCCCTATATCATCCATAGAATGCCGCCCCCGGCCTTGTGCTATCTGGATTTCTGTTGGTTTGCTTTCAAATGTTCCCTTACTATGTACTACAACGCCTGTGAATGAAAAATTGGATTCAGTTCAAATGGGCGAAAGCAACATTTGAAAACATTTTATAATTAGACCAGCGGGAATTTTGCTGTGCCCATCAAATGGAATATTTCTGCCCAGCTGAAACGTGAAATCAGTTTACAGTACAAGGTTTTCTGTAGACACCTTGAAGTAATAGTCAGGACATAGGAATCTCCCTTATACTTAGTCAGGTCTTTATAGCTCAGTGTTTTCTGTTTTGTCCACGGCTGTACAGGATTTCAGGGGTCTTTCCCAGGCGTGCCAGGAGATGCCAGGGATTGAACCTGGGACCTTCTGCATGTAATAATAATAATAATAATAATAATCTCATTATTGTCATTGCCCCCCTTCGGGGACAACAAAATTACTTTATGTAAGGCAGGTGTTTAACCCCACTGAGCTATAGCCCTTCTTTTGCAACCGAAACGCATATCTAGAATTACCAGACTGGTAGGAAAGCAAGCATGTTCCCTCTTCCATGTGACAGCCCTTAAGATACTTGAAGGTGGCTATCATATCTCCCCTCAGTCTCCTCTTTTCCAGGCTAAACATACCCAGCTCCTTCAAGCGCTCCTTGTAAGGCTTAGTTTCCAGACCCTTAATCAACTTGTTTGCCCTCTCTGCACAAATTCCAGCTTGTCAACATCCTTCTTAAATTGTGGTGCCTAGAATTGGACATAGTATTCCAGGTGTGGTCTGACCAAGGCAGAATAGAGTGGTACAATTACTTCCCTTGATCTCTGGACACTATACTTCTGCTGATATAGCCTAGAATAGTGTTATCTTTTTTGCTTCTGCATCACACTGCTGATTCAGGTTAAGCTTGTGATCCACCAAGACCCCTAGATCCTTTTCACATGTACTGCTAAGTAAGCCAGGTGTCCCGCACCCTATATTTGTGCGTCTGGTTCTTCCTGCCATGTGAGAAGTCGTTGGTTTCATTTTTAATTCAGATGACCTGTTTACTAGCTAGAAATGCTTACGAAATGCAACTACAATGTGGTGTGTAGTTTGAAAAAATACAAGCCTGGGCCCCAAAGTATCCACCATGCCTTGTGATCTTTGCTTTAGGATTATGTTGCCTGCACATCAGACAGGTGTTAGCAACTATTTCATGTAGACAGGGGTCACTGCAGTGCAGAAAAAGGCACAGCTATATCTCAAAAAGAAAGTTTTCCCAAGGACCTGAAGGATGGCAGGCTTCTTAACATTTTGCCTAGCACTGGCTCCCCAGTGCTTCACGTTGCAGTATCTTAAAATCCATAATTAAGAGTGTGGGGCACAGCATAAAGTAAAGCCTTTGGGATGATGTGGGGAACCTTTATGGCCAATTGGGCCCAGATCTTTAACCCATAGTGATAGAGAGAGATGGGAACCAAGTGCATTCAGTCCTGCTTTTGTCAGGTTTTTTTTACTTGTGGTATCGGATGTGGGGCAGGCGGGCATAGTTTGGGGGAAATGGCCTCGTGAGCCAAATAGGGCGACCTGGTGGGTCAACTTTGTGCTGTGGGGCAGAGATTTCCTACCCCTACTTTCGGTGTGACGTGACCTTCATCTGAATACGTGGGAATTCAGACTTAACAGTATCTTTAACGGGAAGAAGCAGGCCTGAATTAGTTCTGTTCCAGGATCCATGTAGCATTGGGCACAGCCGTCAGCTCATGAAGGAGGCTGTGTTACGGGTAAAGCTCTTTAATCAACTCCAGACTTCTAATTCAATATATTTATTAAACATTGCAATACAATAGAGTAAGATATATCAGAAACTGCATAAAAGGAAAATAGTAATTTCCCAACTAATCCTTCCTCTAATGCCGTCTCTCCACCCCTCCTAATCCCTTTTCCTTTTCTTTTGCATCTTCTAGGAGGTTGTAAGCCTGAGGGCAGAGACTGGCTCATCATTGACATTTGTAAGCCACTCTGGAAGCCTTTTTTCAGCCGAAGAGTGGGATAAAAATGCATTAAATAAATAAATAGATTAGTTCAATGACTTATAAAAAATATTAGCATCCTTGTTCCATGCAGGCAGATTCACAGGATCTGTTGAAGTCAAAGTAAACAGTCAAGAGAGTTCCCTCAAGCAATGGAGACAGACATGCCCAGATCAGCCTATTAAGTATGTTGTGTGCTAGGAGGGGCACAGAGGTGGGTATCCTGGCAAACGAATTGCTATCCACCCTGCGGCCAAGAACACACACATGGGTATACGTGCGACCCTTCTCTGTGCCCCCTCCATGGGAGGTCTGGAGAGTGACAACACTAGAACAGGCCTTTTCATTGGTGGCTGGTGGAAGGATCTCCACTTGGAGGCATGTCTGGTAACATCTTTCCCCCTTTTTTTTTTTAAGGTGTTAGGCAAAGCCTTTCATTTTTATCCAGGCTTTTGGTCCTTAGTTTGAAATGTTCCACATATTTGTTGCCCCCTTCTTCCAATCGGTTTTTTTTGGGGTCACTTTTGTGAGGAACGTGACTAATAAATATAATAATAGTGCTTTCCATTCATGGGAATGCAGGGAGGGAAAGTGTCTACTGGGAAGGTTCGGGATGGGTGTGGGTTGAAAACATCCTTGTTTGCAATACCTGTGTATGTCACAGGCTTTGCCCTCGTGGAAGATGTCAGGGTGGTGGGTTTTTTGTGTGTGTTTTTATGCAAACATAATATTCCTAAAGAGACAAGAGGATTGGAACATTGACTTTTGTCACAGTTAAGGGGGGAATGTATGATCACCATACGTGCAAATCATTCTAGTTTCACGTGGAACAATGAGAGTATCTATTTTAAGTTATTCTAATGGTAATAAGTGGTACGTGGAAATAGGATGGCTGCCTGGCACAGGCATATGTTCACCATATGAAACACCTTCCTTTTTAGACAGATTGACATCTTTAGAACTCAGTGTTGAAAGTTTGAAAGAAGCTTGGAGCAATGCTTCAGTATTTAATAGGCCGTGGTTATATTTTCACCCCTATACATATTTCCCATAGCACTTGTGAAAACCTACATTGGATATATGTGAGGCAGGGCAATTCTAATGCCTATTGATATTCTTGCTGCTTTACAGCAGAAGTGACAGCATGACCAAATGGGATGGCAGTAACCTCTCTAGGGTGTGCAAAAGATGCTAACTTCCTTGGGTCTTAGGGTAATGGAAGTAGCTGCAAATAATGGGTGTGACTAAGAAGCCGAGCCATAATGTGTAGATCCTAGCAGAGGAAAATGTAAAGAACAGTTTGTGATATGGCATGATGCGCTACAGTTCAAAGGGAGAAAAAGTCATCAATCAATTTTCAATCCAATTAAAGCACAGATATGGCATTGGAGGAGGGAGTCAGACACTGTCTGTCTCTCACGCAGTGTAGTCAGGATCACCTAAACAGATCTTTAAAACAAAACAAAGCAAAAATGCAAAACTTCTGTGTTTGGTGACAGAATGTCATTAACCGCATTTGCAGCACTGTTAGCTTTTGCCTTGTTTTCTTCACAGGGAAATCATCGTTGACGATTCAGTTCGTGGAAGGCCAGTTCGTTGATTCATATGATCCTACCATAGAGAACAGTAAGTAACTGAACTATTTCTCTGAACATTCAAGGAGAGTTGATTTGCCTTAATCCATTTCGCCCACACAAGCACTTTTCCTCCAAAGAGCTTGAAGCAGTTTATGCTTCATTGATTTATCATTTAATCTGAAGTTGGATGTTTAACAGAGGCAGAACTTCATAAAGTGCAGTTTTACTAGCACCTTGTTGTTGTTGTTGTTTGTTTGTTAAAAAGTTCCGACACTCACTGTAACAACTTCATGGTGAGTAACACCACCTATTTTTCTAGGAAAAAAAGCACTGAATATACGTGTATGAAATAAGTTTCACAGCCTTAATCTAAGCCTGGAGGTCATGGTGTATTTCACTCAAACCATGATCTAGAAGTCAAGGTTTGTTTTTGACTTGCAAATCATGATTTGTCTTTGGGTGAAACCAACCACAGCCTCTGGTTCAGACATAATGGTAAGCCATAGATCACATTCTTTTTAATCCATTAAGAATAGTTAACTGTGATGTGCAAATTTGGCCAATGAAACCCGGGTTATTTTTATTCTACTAAAGAGTAAAATGGCCAGTTTGAACTGAAGTGATAGACTTTTTCTGTGAAGCACTGAACTGCCCTTTTTCTCATTTGTCCAGCATTCACAAAGCTGATTACAGTAAATGGGCAGGAATATCATCTTCAAGTAGTTGACACAGCTGGCCAAGTAAGTGATGTTTGTTTCCCTGATAGTATTTCCAATGTTGATATCCTAAAATTGGTACGGTGCCTTGAAAGACTTAGGAGAGAAGGCTATGGCCCTTTTAATTATTTTCAAGTAGAAATTAGACATGATTCATCCTATAGTGTCTGGTTACAGATTGTATAAAATCTTCGAAGAAGCAGATCATAAGTACATTTTCATAACCAACTCAGTTACTCTTGCTTAAAGCACAGAAAGATCATAGTTGCAGTTAATCTAAAATTGTCATATGAATTTGCCATTTATAGAGGGAATTCAAGTGAAGGAGAGAAATATGTGATTATTGATTTGGATTTAATCTCAAGTGTGCTGATAAGACAGTAGATTATATCCTTTTTGCACAAAGTATATCTCACAATCCTTCATGACATAAGTAGGCTTGCCATACATTCTCTTTTTCCAGGACATGTCCTCCTTTTCAGGGGTAAAATTTCTGTCCTGGCAGATTTTTCAAATTTGCCAAAATGTCTTGCTTCCTCTCTTTCTCCTTCTACATAAAAAGATGCTGTTTCGCTTTATTGCTTTTCCTGGGCTTTTTAATTAATTATTTTATATGCATTGCCACCTTGTGCACGTCCCAAAGAGGGAGAGGCATATGTATGTATGTATCACACACACACCCATTCTGCATGCACAAATTTGGCCACATCCCTTCCCAGTGCCCTCTGATGTCGCTCCAGCACATGCCCCACCCATAGCATGCTCCAGTGCTCACCTGCTCCCGTACCCCCTCCTCCCTGCTCTAGGCGCAGGCAAATGTATCCTCTTTGTTGTTCTTCAAAATATGCCAACCCTAGACATAAGGCAAGTAGGAGGAAGGAAACTACTAAACCTCAAAAGATGCAAAGCAGGAACTTCTCTTTCCCTGTAGAGAAAACTATTTTGTAGCCTTGAGCATTGGGCTTATTCCTGTGCATAAATAGCCTGCTGTGAGTTTTCAAAATGTAGCATATGTCTTTGTGCATGGGACCTGCTGAGAGTTGAACAAGAACATCTCCTTTTGCTCAAATGTGATGCTATAGCACATTTGCAAAATGCCACTGCTTAACCGAAGGTACAATAATTTCTTGGTATCTTCCAGTCTGGCAGTATTTGACCTCAAGCAGAATTAGGCTCTTCCCCAACCATCGTCCCAATTCTAGCCTCGGAAACCAAGGGCATCTAGATGTTTCTCTATTTTTAAAGCCGCAGAAAAACTCATGGAAGCCATATCAAGTCACATCAAGGGGTAACAGAGCTTCAAATGGCTGCATATTTGGTTTCCAGGCTACCTTCCCTATCCGAAGCAAAATACTTCCCCTGCATAGGCTTCAGCCTTCCAAAGGGATAGTTCAGTTGTAGCATATTTATATTTTCAATGTGCACGGTTCATCGCGGCACCCCATAAAATGAAGTAAAGATGAGCAGGAACATAGAATAATAGAATTGTATAGTTGGAAAGAGCCCCAAGGGTCATCTAGTCCAACCCCCCTGTAATGCAGGAATCCTGCCCACAGCCACCCCAAACCACCAACCTTCTGGTTAACAGCAAGACGCACTGACCCATTGTGCCACTGGGGGCTCATGTATTAATGGTGAAATGCGCCCAACACTAAATGCGTGAAATGACAAATCCACAACATACTCATCAAAATAATAAAACTACATAAGTTGTTTATTTTATCAATTTCATCATTTTAACTTAATCAAGGTCATGGGAGGAAAATTCCCATTTCCCCTCTTCCCTAGCAGCCCCTCTGGACCTCATCTCACATTGTGCAGGAGGAATCCCTGACCCTCCAGGCAGGCACTTGTGGGAACATAGGTGGTTCGAGGAGGGAAAAGTGAATGGGAAACTTTCCCTCTGCGAACATCCTAAAGTCACAGAAAAGATGGGGGAAAATTGTGTTTACTTTTGTGTACTTAGAATTGTATTTTAATTAGTAAAATAAAAATCTTCTAATAGAACCTTGTTTTGAATTTGTCAGCTTGCATTGTCATTAAGAAAGTTCCTTCTTCCAGGCAAGTCAAAGTTACCTTAAATTCTGAAGGAGCAATGAGAGATCGATCTAGTGCTCACATCTGTGGAAGCTAAAATGGAATTTGATCAGTGCTTTGTTGATAACCTACTATTTGCAGTACTTCATAGTCGAAAGATCATTTGGCATCTTAAACAGTATTGAGCAACAGTATTGAGCATGTTATTTAAGTTGATGTCCAATTTCCCAACAGATACAATTCAAAATTGTCTGTCTTGACACAGTGTGTCAAAGTTGATGGACAGCTTCCCATAGGACTGTTTAGTAATTGTAAGTTACCAGTTCTCACATTCAGTGCCGTTCTTGTAAATGCATAGTGAGTGCATGAGTGCATCATGCCCGTGAAATGTCAGCTTTCCTGTTTGGTGCCTTCCATTTTCAGCGGTGGCACTGCTCCTGTAGACCTTTGTAGAGGAATTGTAATCCTTCAGCTATGCAAAGAATTCACTAGAATGCAAGACAGCAGTGAAAGGAAGTCAGTACATGTACGTTCATGCACAGCATTTTAACAATGCAAGGATTAAATGCGCTTAATCCTAACTCAGTTCTTCAAGCTCACTAATGAGCTTGTGTGGCAGCAAAACATTAACGTGCAGCTTTATCTTCCAACAGGATGAATACTCAATATTTCCTCAGACGTACTCCATAGACATTAATGGATACATTCTTGTTTATTCAGTCACATCAATAAAAAGGTAAGACATGCCTCCAATTCCTGCTATCAAGGCAGTTTCTTAATTTTGAGTTGTTTCAGACTAGTGGCTGCTTTAGTCTCCCTACTTTGCTTGAAAATGTGGTGCAAACACAACCAAAAAATATTTTGCAGGACATGGATTGAGTGCCATAAAAACATACTGAGTTTTTATTTATTAGCTTTCAAAGCAGTATTGCCTCTCACTGACATTCTGGGGGCCATAAAGTGCAAGCTAAATTGAGAAGTACTATAAAAGGGCAGCATCCATTTGCTCGTCATGAAGCAAAATTGTAAGACCTAGAAGAAAAAACAAAATAGTATTTCAGGCAGTTGTGGTCCTTTCCTCTGCCTTTGTCATCAAGCCAGCTAACAAATGACACATTCCACTGATGCTCTTTCATAAACAGTAGGTTTTGTGCTCAGAAATATACATTGACTGTTCAATATGTATAAAAATTACTCAAAAATCTATATTGCCATATAATAGTTTTATTTTACTTACTTTCTTAGACAATTAATTTTGTTCTCAAGTGTGCAACAGTGGTACCTGCCAGTATTGTTTTGCTGCCTTCTCTGCAAACGCACACCAGTATGCTCTGTGTATAGGTACCCAAAGTTGTGGTAACCAAACTACAACCCACTCTGACCTACTAATGTGCATGTGTCAAGCATTCTGGTATCGTAGGAACAGATCCATTGAAATTGATGGGCAAAACTAACTTGGGTCGATAGATTTCAATGGGCAAACCCTGAGTAGAACTTCGTGTTCATCTGTTGAAATGAATATTGCAAAGCCTTAGAACTGAACTTGCACACAACTGAGTGGGTATCAAAAGTGAGGTCTGTGAATTTGTCCCTAGGCTGAATCTTCCACTCATTTGATTTTAGCCCTTCTGCCTTCCTGAAAGAGAAATCTTGGCACCATTTCAAGGCCATTAGTGCTTGATAACCAAAAGCCTATTACTGTGGGTAAAGGATTGCTAATGGGATATAGAGCCTTTCACGTTGAGTTCGCTCACTTACGATGTTGCTTTGTGGCATTACCAACCTTCAGCTGCCTGGTAGCCTATGAAAAATGAGAGTGCAACCTTGATCCATTTGCAGTATGCTCTGAGGACTCAGACAGATCTCCATATTGGGGCAGTGTATGTGGACACTCTGTACAGGATAGCAGAAGGCAAGAGTTTATTGGACTGTGTAACCTTGGCTTTTGAAGTCAGTAGTGAGGCATTCTTTTGCTTTGGAAATTTCCATTCTTTGAGCTCCGCTTTCTGTGATGGGCTCAATTATCACTTTCTCATATGTGTGTGTTCTTGGCCGCAGGGTGGATAGCAATTCGTTTGCTTTTCTTTCTTTCTTTTAATAGAGAATTTTAAAATAGGCTTCTTGTTAAGCCTGTTTGCAGTCTTAATAAAAATGTTGATGTTTTAATTTAAGTTTCCAAATTAATATTCTGCAAACCTTGTGGTACTGTCCTCTCGCACAGACATAAGTGTAGGTGATTTCTAACTTCCTTTTGAGAGCAGCAGACTAAAGAAAATATTGTTAGGAGACGACAGCTGTTGGGGACTCGCCATAATGAATAGGAGGAGGGTCATGGTGACCACATGCTATGCCAAGCCATGTGGTTAGTTTTAACCGTAACACTTCACCTCCTCCCTTAGTTCAGCTGCTAAAGAAGTCCCAGGTCAGCTGGCTTGGAGTTGCCTCTGAACAAAGTCCTTGTGGTGTACTCTCTCCAAACAAACCGCAATGCGAAGCCTGACTTCCCAGTCATGGTTTGTCTAGAGGAAAGCAAACCACAAGTGCTGATACAGACACAATGCGAAGCCAGCCACTCCGTGGTTTGCTTCCATGCTCAATTAAAGGAGAAGCGACGTGAGATCTATGTGCACAAGCAAACACATGTTTTGCTTAAAATGAGCCCCACAGCTTGCTTTAGTGTCACTTGTGCCTCTGTGAACTTCATACCCATTATGGCGAGCCTCCGAGGGCATGGTCATATGTCTCAGGATTGTTGTGATCTGTTGCCCTTTAAGAATATTTTATTCATCGGTCTGCTGTTCTGCACCTTAAGCTATCAGACATAAATTGGACTTGTGTTCTGCTCCCACATGATAGGGCCATAAGCCACACACGAGGGAAGAGCGCTTGGGTCTTGAGCTGCTCCCTAACTTGCCCATTACCCAGTTGCCAGCGCATCACCATGCATTGCATTCCAGGAGCCTCAAGTAGATTGGGAAGGCACTGTGCTGTATCCGTATTCTGTACTGGATATTTGCTAACCTTCACTTCCAGCTGTGGCCCCACTGTGCTATATTGAAAGTTGTTCCAGAGAACAACCTCCCCCCCAAAACACACACACACACACACACACACTCTTCAGGAGTGGCTGGAATAGGGCATGAGGGCTGTAGTCAGTAGAGAGGCCTAAAAAACAACACCTGGTGTGCTCATGTAAGCCCACTTACAGCCCTCTGGATCCTACCTTGTTTTCCTGGAGTTAACTGTATTCTCACACACAAAGAATAAACACTG
The DNA here is from genome assembly GCF_965113315.1 of Podarcis vaucheri. Taxonomy (NCBI): domain Eukaryota; kingdom Metazoa; phylum Chordata; class Lepidosauria; order Squamata; family Lacertidae; genus Podarcis; species Podarcis vaucheri. The sequence goes on from NC_138750.1 coordinate 53,989,279, forward strand.
GGACAACTTCTGCATTTACTTCTCTTGTGAATTCCTGATAACTGTCAATACTGGAGAGTATGTTTAAGCTGTACCTCTGCAGTAATTTCGCTTCTATTTTTGAGGAACATGAGAGTTGCAAATATATTTCCACTCTAATGTCTCACATGTCTCCGACGTGATCTCTTATTTCCTTCTTATGTGTGAAGTTGTTTCATGGGAGTGAACGAGGCCAAGCCTTGGCAGGTGTTGGTACTGGTGAGCTCTGCAAATCCTAAACACCTTGCAGTGCAAGCCGTAGGAAGGGAACGTGAGTGGTTGTATGTCGCAGTCTACACTGAAATGTGAAGCAAACGCCAGCAAGTTCAGGCTATGCCTGAAGCACCACACAGACCAGCTGGGTAGAGAAGGAGAAAGCCGTGGAGTAGTTGGTTGAAGTTGCTGGAGTTTCCTCCCTCCAGTGTTAGATGCAGATAGCGGGCAAGGGCTTGGGGAATTGGTGATGTATGTAAATATTGCAGTCTGTACATAAAACATAGGGTGATATGAGCTTGGCCTGCTGGTAGGAGGTGAAAGGAGCAGGGTGAATACAGAACCTTGTGCACCTCCCTTTTCAGCCAGCAAATTGTTTTTAGATTGTACTGTGCTGTGTTGGAATTCTGCCATTAGTGTTTTATGGATTGTCTTCCATTTACATGAGCGATCAAACTGTCACAATGACAGTTCTGGCTTTCTCCAATTCTGTTTACTTTTCTGTGCCAAAATGAAGTCCTGACCTCATTGACCCAGTTGTCCTTCATGGTCAAGGTCACACTGTGGTGGAAACGTCTGCATGCACTCCCACTGCAGTTGTGCAATTCTCCCTTTCCGTGAGGCTTGCACAGCGCAAGTTCCCTGGGGATTGTGCAACCAGCCTACACAGAACATAAACTGCTTTGGAAGTGACCTGGTATATAACAGTATCAGGTTCGTGTTATGTTTTGGAAACAGCCTCTTTAACCCTGAGTTTGGGACTTAAAATAATTATGGTGTTTGATGCTCAACTTTATCACCTTTTACTGTTTAAAGAAATCAAATTCATACACAACTCAAGTAATGTCTCGCTTGCCATGTATAAGCCAGGGTGCAGGTTTTAATTTCTCATTTTTTAATTGTGTAAACATGATAAGATATCATTGGCATCGGGGCTTCACTTAGGTTTTCCAGACAAATAGAATTCCCAGTAGTTTAATGAGGTAGTGTTTGCTTGTGGCTTTGATCTTTGTAGAATTATTTGTGGGCGGGATACTAATGCCAGAGGGTGCAACGTTGGAGGGCGTGTATGATGTCATCCTTTTATTTTTCAGTTTTGAAGTGATTAAAGTTATCCATGGCAAGTTATTGGATATGGTGGGAAAAGTCCAGTAAGTAGTAACACTCTCATTTCATTCCATGTTTCATTTTGCTGTCGTATTACTCTGCAGACATCAGCTTCTGCTCTGAAAGTGATTTGTGTTGTTTTTAATCCCGTAGGATCCCCATTATGTTGGTTGGAAATAAAAAGGACCTGCACATGGAACGGTATGGAATATTTCTCTTGAGATGAATTAAGGCAACCCTGCTAAGATTAAAATGTTATGGTGCATTGTATCCAGTCATACTCTGAGTAGGCCCGTTGAAATTAATAGACGTTACTGGCCTTGATTCATTACTTATTCATTTCAGTGGGTCTAACCTCTGTAGAATCTAGAAGAATATGCTTCTCTGAGCATAACGGTCTGAAGATAGCTGTAGCAGTCCTATGCCTTGAAATGTTCTTGTAATTTACTACCTTTCCTTCTGATACATCACCTCAGATACCACAGCTTGCCTCATTCCAATTCCTATTCCTGGCTTTTATTTGATAAATTCAACTAAGGTTGGAATGTTGGTCAGTTGATGACCTACTTATCTGCAGAGGAGTTATGTAGGAGGCCAAGAATGAACTATATTTGTCACACTTGTGCCCTGCTATTCCTCCAAAGAGCTCATGTCATCCTACTTTGGTTGGTACTTGAGTATTGCTTTCAGGTTTTAGAGTTGCAATTATTTTTAAAACGTAGCATTTTGGCCAGGTCAGGTTCATGTAAAGTTGCCTGAGGGTAACCTGTTGCCCGGATATTTGTCCGCCGATCCTCTGGTGGATCTTACTACTGTCGGGGCAAAGTTGATTTTTAATTTGACTATACTGTGTGCACTACAACAATAGAATTCCCGTAATCTTTACCAGTCCCCTTTGCTGATTGGCGAAAAATCACTTGCCATCAAAATCACTTACACATTTATGGTGACACAGAAACTCAGAATTATGTTATACTGCTTCAAGCAGCTTGTGGCTCAGCTGTGGAACTGGACAAATTAGTGAAGGATATGGTGATCACAATGGCTGTTCTCTGCCAATCACAGTTGGAGGCCCTATGCTTCTGAATACCACTTGCTGGAACCAGCAGAGGGGGAGAGTGTTCTAGCGCCCAAATCCTGCTTGCTGGCTTCCCATGGGTGCCTGGTTGGCCACTGTGGGAGCAGGATGCTGGGCTACATATGCCCTAGACCTAATCCAGGAGGCTCTCCTACATTCTTAATAAACAGAATAATTATATTGTTGCCACTATTAAAATTTTACTCTTAGAAGAGAGATGGTCCAAATAATACCCTCTTTCCTAGATGATCACCCATGAGACGTTGCTTAGCCTGTAAATGGGCACGGCCTTAACTTATTTTTCAAAGTGGCTGTACCCAGAATAATATGCAAGATAGTGCTTGTGAAGTTGCTGTTAGAAATGGTGACTGTGTTGTTGATTCCAAACCTGTGTGATCAGCAGGGCTTTAATGTTATTGTGTGATCTGACTAAGCGCTGGCTATCATTATGTATCTTCTAACAATACACTCAGCTCCCCTTTCTTCAAAACTAGGTGTCGCCTGCTTCTTGCTCTAATTGAAAATTGATGTGAAACCTTCTCCATGAAACATTGATAATCCGAATTGTAAACATATCATATCTGGATCTGTTAGACGAGTTCTCCTAAATCTTACATATAATACAGTACGATGAGCAATCAGGTGATTGGAACTTTCATTTAGAGGGCTCTTACTATAAATAATTTTCCTTTTTTTCAGGGTGATCAGCTATGAAGAAGGGAAAGCTTTAGCAGAATCCTGGAATGCAGCTTTCTTGGAATCTTCTGCTAAAGAAAACCAGGTAATCAATTTGCTTCTAAAGGGCTGAAGTTGAAATAGGAATTGCTGCTTAATTATGAATGTGTTTCCAGGGAAATGGGAGAGGAGCTGCCCAAGTCAGCCTTTTACAGCTTGCTGATGACCATTTGCATAGTGGCAAAGTCATCACTTGGGCGTTTGCATCTCATTGACTGTTCCTAATCTGGAGATTACAGGTACTGTGATATGTCACCATATGATGAAATCTTAAGGCAACAAGACTGCCATGTAACTATTACAGTCATCAGAAGATTAATGTGGTCACATGAATGCAGCCACTTAAAACTACAAACAAACAAGATTAGTTATGGGCGATGCAAACTGGGAACCTTGTTAAAACATGTATTTTCCATAGACTTCGTTGCATGACTGCATCAATTTATCCTTAAGCCGCAGAGGTATTGGAGAAGATAAGAGACGGCGAGAAAAAATTAAGATTAAACCCAAAATCCAAAGAGACCTTAAGAGAAATTAAATTCCACCAGTCACAATATGCGCAACTGATTAACCAAGAAGTGGAATGGAGAATTAAACAAATGAAACAAAGATCATTTGAATCGGCGAATAAATGTGGGAAACTGCTAGCTTGGCAGTTGAAAAAGAGACAAAAATTAAACTACGTTACCAATCTAGAAGTTGAAGGAAAGAACATTCAGAAACCGGGAGAAATTAGAAAGTGTTTCCAGAAATACTTTAAAAAGCTGTATACACAAGGACCCGAGGATGTAACCGAGATAGAACAATTTTTGAAAGAAAATGGTCTTCCAGAAATATCTCAAGAGAAGAGATCAACCTTGAATTGTAAAATAACACAACAAGAAATCGAGGATGCCATTCAGAATATGCAGCTGGGCAAATCTCCAGGACCTGATGGACTTACCTCCAAGTATTATAGGACGTTAAAAGACTATTTGATACAACCACTAGAGGAGGTTTGTAACCAGATTATGGGGGGAGGGAAGGCACCAGATACGTGGAAAGAAGCATTCATCACATTGATACCTAAAGTGGAAACTGAAAAGACTCAACTCAAGAACTACCGTCCCATCTCACTCCTAAATGTGGATTATAAAATATTTGCGGATATTCTGGCCAACAGATTTAAAAAAGTATTAAATGAGATAATCCATAAAGACCAGGCCGGCTTTCTCCCAGGCAGACATTTGTTTGACAATACCAGGAACATTATTGATATCTTGGAACTTTTACAAACAAATATTAACACCAAAGCAGTATTGATCTTTATTGATGCGGAGAAGGCCTTTGATAACATTTCCTGGAAATTTATGAAGAAAAATTTGGAAGGGATGGGAGTGGGAAGGGGATTTGAGAATGGAATAGAAGCAATCTATTCAGAACAAAAAGCTAAGTTGATAGTGAACAATGTGGTGACAGAAGAACTTCATATTGAAAAAGGAGCACGACAGGGGTGCCCCCTATCCCCCTTATTGTTTATTTCAGTCCTGGAGGTTTTGCTGAACATGATAAGGGAGGATCGGCAGGTACAAGGAATACGGGTCGGAGCGAAACAATATAAACTGAAAGCATTTGCAGATGACCTGGTTTTAACACTACAGGAGCCAGAACCCAGTACAAAAAGAGTTTTAGAACTGATCCAGAAATTTGGTCGGGTGGCGGGTTTTAAGTTGAACAAGCAAAAAACTAAAGTCTTAGGGAAAAACTTGACGGCCATGGAAACAGAAGGGTTTCAGAAAGAGACAGAACTAAATATTGTTAAGAAAGTGAAATACCTGGGGGTCAATCTGTCTTCCAAGAATTTGAATCTATTTAAAGATAATTATGAGAAATGTTGGTTAGAAGTTAAAAAAGATTTAGAAATTTGGTCAAGACTGAAATTATCCTTGTTAGGCCGAATTGCAGCTATAAAGATGAACGTTTTGCCAAAGATGTTGTTTTTGTTTCAAGCCTTGCAGATTGTGGACAGAGTGGAATGCTTTGGAAAGTGGCAGAAGGACATTTCTAGGTTTGTCTGGCAGGGCAAAAAGCCCCGAATAAAGTTTAAGATATTAACTGATGCAAAAGAGAGAGGGGGGTTTGCTCTGCCGGACCTAAGGCTATACTATGAAGCGGCAGCCTTCTGCTGGATGAAAGATTGGATTCTATTAGAAAACACTGATGTCCTAGATCTGGAAGGCTTCAACAATCCGTTAGGTTGGCATGCGTATTTGTGGTATGACAAGGGTAAATCATATGGAATGTTTAAAAACCATATTGTCAGAAAAGCAATATATATGGTCTGGAAAAAATACAAAGACTTATTGGAAAGCAAAACTCCGAGGTGGATCTCACCAATAGAGGCCAAAGCTCGGAAAACAACCAATATGGAGGCTTATTGGCCGAAATATTGGGAAATAATAGAAAATATTGAAGGTAACTGGAGATTGCAGAGCTTTGAAAAACTAAAGGATAAGGTGCAAAATTGGCTGCATTATGCCCAAATTAATGAGGTTTTTAAGCTAGACAAAAAAACAGGTTTCCAGGTGGAAAAATCGAAACTTGAGACAGAGTTGCTTGAACCAAAGACCAAGTTATTATCAAGAATGTATAACTTGCTGCTTAAATGGAACACTCAAGATGAGACAGTTAAATCAGCAATGATAAAATGGGCTCAGGACATTGGTTATAATATTATGTCTGATGACTGGGAAAGGTTATGGACCACCGGTATGAAGTTTACTGCATGTAATGCTTTGAAAGAAAACATTATGAAAATGGTATACAGGTGGTACATGACCCCGGTTAAGCTAGCTAAGATTTACCATTTGTCCGATAACAAATGTTGGAAATGCAAGGAAGCTGAGGGAACATTCTTTCACCTCTGGTGGACCTGCCCAAGACTGAAGGCCTTCTGGGAAATGATCTATAATGAGTTAAAAAAGGTGTTTAAGTACACTTTTCCCAAGAAACCAGAGGCCTTCCTTCTGGGCATTGTCGGCCAGAAGGTGTCTAAAAAGGATAGAACTTTTTTTATGTACGCTACAACAGCAGCAAGAATTCTTATCGCTAAGCATTGGAAGACCCAAGATTTGCCCACACTGGAGGACTGGCACACGCAACTGATGAACTACATGGAATTAGCCGAGATGACTGCAAGGATTCGAGACTTGGGAGAAGAAGCAATGGAGGAGGACTGGAAAAAATTTAAAGACTATTTGCAAAAGTATTATAAGTTATATGAAACATAAGATGTCGTGTGATTGGGAATCTAGCCCCAGTAACAAAACTTAATTATTTATGAAATTTGACAAGATTTATGAAAGAATCAAGGTTTAAATGGGTAAAAACGATATTATGGTATATTGCTCAGAGTATATATTGATCAAGAGATTTAAATTTAAACTGTAATTGAAAATAGAAAGAAACATATGAAATAAGGATATAATTTGCTGATAAATTTATTGTTAAGAAATGCATTCTGCGAGGGATGGGGGAAGTCCAATGGAAATTTGAAATGAGTTATCGAAATGGTCGTGTTTTTCTTTTTCCTTTTTTTCTGGTCTTTTTTTTTCTTCTTACTTTTTGATCTCTTTGTTATTTCTGTAAAAAATGTAATAAAAATTATTATAAAAAAAAAAAAAAAACAAACTGGGAACCTTGTTAAAACATGTATTTTCCATAGACTTCGTTGCATGACTGCATCAATTTATCCTTAAGCCGCAGAGGTAGGGTGGACTCTAGCTTTGCCACCATAGATTAAGAGCTCCCTAATTTTGTAAGATGAAAGGATCCGCTAAAAAGAGCACTGGCAGTTTTAGACATGAGCTTGAGTTAAAGCAGCACATTCCTTGTTAAAAATGGGAGCTGAATTACTGTTTCAGAATATCTAGGAGGGTATATGAATGTTTCAATAAAATTGCATTCCTGTCTACCTTCAGGAGTAAAGAAACAGCATGTAGAGGTGAAACTTCGGTAGGGCAAGCTATTTGGGATTCTGCAAAAAATCTAATTGCAGAGGAAATATATTAGGTTAATTGACCAATTGTGGACAATTTGTGCCTGGGAAACATTGTACTGACAAATACCCTTTTCATTTGATTTTAGATTTTAAATGTCACATGAGATACAGTACATATCTGACATTATATGAGGCAATGTTCAATTAACTGTCATATTGCACTTTTAAGATACTTAAGGGACTGCTTGAATCCTTTGGAGCAAATTTGGAAGCAAGCCCAGTTCAGAATTGTACCTTGTTGGCAAATGATTCTTGATGAACAGAAAAAAATAGAAAGACGAGCTTTGGATTCTCCAAGTGTGCCAACTCAAAAATGCCGAGATTGTTTCACACAAATGATTTGCAGCATTCTCATTACCAAAACCTCCACTTCTTCATTCTTTACTATATTTTCCCTGCAACTATTATTTCTGCAGGCAAAAATTCTTAACAAGTTTCAGTACAAGAGGAAAAGAGCTTTTAACATGAAAAAATGAAACATCAATAGCAACTAGGTGATAAGAGATTATATATTTATTTTTTTATAAAGTTACTGAAGGGCAACCTTTTTGTTCAGGGGACAGTTCTTTTGGAAAAGGTGATAGTTTGCTTGTTGACTATTCAGTCCTTATATATTTGGGTGCCTTTCTGTGCTACCTTCTAGCTCAGAATAATGGAAGCACCTTCTGAAAAGCATCTATTTCGCCAAACCAAAATGGAGCTCCTGGAGCTTATTTGAGTCACCTGCCTCTTAGCATCTGTTGACATTGCCTTCTAGTTTCTCAGAAACATTTCCCTGGCCTTCATAGCTTCCAGCTCTGTAACTCACTTCGCATAACTATTGGGTTATGAATTCAGGCTCAGGTCCCTGAAATAGCCTCGTATCCTTCTGAGATGAGACTGCTAATCTTTCCACTCCCAGTGCTCAGGGCAGGTAACAATACTTACAGTGCAACACAAGTAGGTATGAAACCAAATTACTATTATATTTCACTGGTCTCATGCCAGGCCTAACAAAGAGGTCTTCGTTACACCTTGGAAAGCCACCCGATTCACACTTTGGCTTGAAACTTCAGCGGCATGGTGGCCTGCGGTGATCTTCGCACGCATTGTGCAAGGTACACAAGGCCCATTCTGAGCGATTTTGGCTCAAGAGGCAGTTCACATGTTGAGCATTACTTGCAATATTACAAGAAAAAGGAAGGTTTGCAGGTCAGAGTTGGGTGGGGAAATTAGGCGGTCCTGATTTTTTGCGTGGCTTTTATTGCATCGTATCACATGCATATCCATCTCAGGCATGCTAGCAATGCTGAGCTGCAGCATGTCGTCACCTTTCCTCTTCTCATCCTTGTTCGCTATTCTAAAACAGTTACAGCGGCTGCTGTGCTTTCTAGTGCTTCAGACTCTTAATAGCCCCTCTGCCTTCTTTCCAGACCGCTGTTGACGTCTTCAGAAGGATAATTTTGGAGGCAGAGAAAATTGACGGGGCATCTTCACAAGGGAAGTCTTCATGCTCGGTGATGTGATTGCCCACCGAAGGCTGAACACTGGGAATATGTTCTACCTTAAGAAGCAAACTGCCTGTTCCCCCTCACAGCGAAACTACGCTTTTTCTTCTTCTGTTAACCTGAACAATATAAAGTCAGTTGGAGACTTTTCCTTCAGATTATGTTAAACTCTGACTCCTGTGCAAAAAAAAAAGGCTTCACTTCCATTTTCAAATTTTAAGCAATCATATTTTCAATTTATATATTGTATTTCTTAATATTATGACCAAGAATTTTACTGGCATTAATTTTTCAATGTAGTTGGGTTAGAATAATCATCCAGATGATGCATATTGTTACACTACTATTAACTAGGCTTGAATATCAGTGTTTCTTTGTGTTAAATGTATACTTGTAAATAAAATAGCTGCAAACCTTTGTGTGCCCACTGCTTAACAGGTTCTTTACATTTTTTTTCCATGCCGTTTCTGAAAAATACCTAGTTCAGTATGCCACCAAATGTTTGATGGAATGCTTTTAAACAGAACATTTTCAAAGGTCAGTTACAGGAAAAGACTGCAGTTTTTGAATTTAACATATTTGGCTGTACTTTCCAGGTTTTGAAGAAGAATTATGGCTTGTTCTTGCGCTTTGAGCAGTATATTACCTCCCACTGGCCATAATTATGGTTATATTTACTGCTCTAGTAACGGGTGAACTGAATGCATATTATCTTTTTGAACGCAATCTTGTGAACCAGGTCGTCCCCCCCTTGCCAGTATGTTCCCTCACTTTCCTGCCAGTACAATCCAGTTTCATTCTCTTCACTAATTTGATGTGGGCCTAAAGCTTTCATTCCACAATAAGATGTCACAGCACTACTCGTCATCCAAAAACGGTACACAAAAATTGGAAAGCTGTGAATATACTAGGTGGACAGACTGATGTGTAGTAAAGTTTTCAGCATCTCAACAGGCTGGGATACTTCAGTTGGGTTGCTGCTCTGTATGCTATTCTGAAAAGTGTCTTGACCGTTGCATGAATTTTAGGGTGTACTAATTTAATAATGAAAGCAAAGGCCATAAGAACTTGAGGACCCTGCTGGTCAGAGGAGAGATATGTCTCCTCCAGCATTCTGTTTCCAAATGCATTTGGGAAGGTCACAAGGTCAATAGCCCTCTCCCACAGTTGAGGATCCTTAGTGAGTGATACTCCACAGCAGCCAATCATAAACCTTTCCGTCAGCTGCCCACATTTCCTATTGGGCATACATTGAAACACGCTAGGGGTCCCCCTTTTCAAATGGCATAGTTCAGTTCTGATCTGAGAACAAGGGTTCTGCAGTAGGTAGAATTGGATTGGATGAATGAGCGCAAATCCTTGCTTCGTCATGCGTCCTGTTGGTGACCAATCACAGCTTCAGCCTTCTTGTACCTGAAGGGTTGATTGTGAAGACAAAATGGTAATGCCGGTAAAATAACGAGCTCACAATGGAAGTACGCTACATGGTGCATTGTATTTCTCCATCCAGCAAGCTTTGCCAAGATCCAAGCAGTGAAAGCAGTCTGGCACCTGGGGGCCTAGTACAAGCATTGGAGGGCTAGATTTCAAATCTGCCATTGCCATTAATTCCCTCTTGAGGCTTGGGACCTCCCATTGGCCCAATTTCCCCAACTGTGAAAAAGGAATGATTATCATTAGCTCCTTCCCCAGGGGTAATATGATTTAATTAGTTTTGTCTCTAGAGCGCTTTGAATGTATAAAATGTTCCTGCTAATAAATTGCGTGCTGGTACAAAAATAGCACTTGCTGAGCCAGTTTGATCTCATTCAATATCTGCTGGTTTATATAGGAATTAACTATAGTACTGCAGGGCGTTTATAAGCCATATAGAATTGGGAGGGGGGTGTACATATGCAATGTGGAAATTATTTTGAAGCTTGGCAATAGAAATGTATTTTCAGGGCTTGGCTTAACATGAAATTGGTTCCAGTATTGTTTAATGAGGTCTTCTGACGAAGCAGGACAGCATGATATGGTAGCAAGAAGGTGCTGCTCTGAACATATCCATTCTGTGCTTTAATACACCATAGGGGCTTGTTTTCTGCGAGGAAAATGTGAGTACAACACATCTAGCCTCTGCAGAGCCAGAGAGGAATTTGCTTCTTGGAAACACTCGTTGGAAGCCTCTAGTTGAGAGTAGAATATCCCATTTCCCCTAAAGAAGGGCAAGTCCGCGTTTGTATGTTGGCTGTTGCTGCAGTCTGGTTCAGATGTAATTCTAAACATCCTTCAGGCCTGTATATTGTGTATTTAGTGCTTTTATCTTGCATTTTTATGTTGTGAATTGCCCTGTGATATTTGGATGAAGGGCGGTATGCAAATTCTCATAATAATAAGGCAGCTTCTTATGTTCCTACACTTTACATACAGTGTATTTCATATCCAGGATCTTGGGTTCCTTTACTTGTATTTAGTACATTTGTATCTGAGAATCCAGCTAAAAAGGCTCCCAGAGTGGCTTATATACAATTAAAACAAGGCAGTCCTTGCTTGCAATCTTTAAAAAAAGAGAGACACAGGGAAAAGGGGGCAAGGAAGGAAGAGGGAAAAGAGACTTGAAGCTTTAGATAACTTCCAGTTAAAACAGATAATGCCGAACTAGACAGACCAATAGGGTATATGGCACTTTTCTAATTTCTAAGGCATCTTCTGAAGACTCGCTCTATGGGCTCCAGGAGGAGAGGCTTACGTGTGCTGTGTTAAAAGGAAAAGCCGATGAAAATTGGCTTGTTACCTAGTCTAATAAATACAGCTTCTCTTTAAAAGGAACTGTAAATGTTCGATGCTCATTGCTCAAATCCCCCAACGAGTGATTCTTTTGTTAAATTGTCTGGATTAAATTAAAACTCCCGTATCAGCAGAGAGAGAGGTATGCCGTTCTTGCCAGCTAAGCACGAACCATCCCCAGTGTGCATTGTTTGGCAGGCCTTACAAACCCAACCTGGTCTCCCTGCTGCTGATATATAGTAGAGCTTCCTGTGGCTCTGAAAATCCCATTTGGGAGTCTGCCTCTGCGTTAGCAGTTGCCAGTGAAACATGTCTCAGTATTCAGGAAAAGTAAGTAACATGTTCCTTTTTGTAACTTTGCTTATGTATGAGATCAGAGGCTTTTTAAAAAAAGAGGGAGGAGGAGATGAGCTGGAAAAATAAAAGCTTTGGATGCCAACAGGAGACAGGATGGCTTAATGAGCTACGCTTTCCAAAACATTGTGGGACTGTGTTGCCTTGCAGGATGGGGCCACACAAGCTGGGGTGGTCTGAGATTAAGGGGCGTTCCTTAAAACGCAAGGAATCTAGCAACTCCAGAGAAGGAAAAGCGAGAGGATAATGAGGATTGGGAAATACAATGGAGTGTGTCTTAATTAATCTAAATACACAATTTTAAAAAGTGATGTTTATAAAAGAAAAGAAAACCCCAAGAGGTTGCATTGTTAGCCACACACAGTGTTGTATGCTGTAATGTCTCATTAAAAGAATACTTCCAGCTTTCAATGAACTCTCTCGTTGAAAGCAAAATTAAATCCGTCTGGCAGCAGATTCCATCTGCTTGGAATACCGGTGGGTCGTGGGGCCGCGCAATGGCTGCAGCTCAATCCATGGAACGTCCTCTTTCCTCTAGATCACTTTCTATGAAGGCAAATGCTTCACAGGCCGGAAGCTGGAGGTTAGCGGGCCCTGCGACAACTTCCAGGAGCGGGGCTTCATGAACAGAGTCAATTCCATCTGTGTGCAGAGCGCAGCCTGGATCTGTTTCAGCCTCGCAGACTTCCGAGGCCAGCAGTACATCCTGGAACATGGCGAATACCCTGCCTTCCACCGCTGGAACGGGCACAATGACCGAATGGGATCCTGCAAGCCAGTTGGGATGGTTAGTGCTCCTTTTTTTGTTGTTGATGAGTGACAGGACAGGACCTGTTTATCAAAGGGAGTGTCTGTTTCCAGATGTCTGTCACTCTTGCCCTTTGGGAGGATGTCTGGAATGTCTTCAGCATCACTGTATGTTTTAACAACTTGCCGGAATGGTCATAATTTATTACTTTTCATAAAATTATGCACCTCGATAGAAGAAAAACCTCAAAGTAGTTTACAAAGTATAAAACAATAAAATTACCAGTAAAAATAGTAAACAACAACAACTATTTAAAACATTTTTTAAAAAAATTGCAATAAACTAAAAGCAGTTTAAAATATGCATTCTACATGCCTGGGCAGGCTTGTCGGTTCCAGGGGATTAAACACTGCCTTCATAAAAGGTAAAGGGACCCCTGAACATTAGGTCCAGTCGTGACCGACTCTGGGGTTGTGGTGATCATCTTGCTTTACTGGCCGAAGGAGCCGGCATACAGCTTCCAGGTCATGTGGCCAGGATGACTAAGCCACTTCTGGTGAACCAGAGCAGCGCACGGAAACGCCGTTTACCTTCCTGCCAGAGCGGTACCTGTTTATCTGCTTGCACTTTGATGTGCTTTCAAACTGCTAGTTTGGTAGGAGCAGGGACCAAGCAACGGGAGCTCACCTCATCGCGGGGATTCGAACTGCCAACCTTCTGATCAGCAAGTCCTAGGCTCTGTGGTTTAACCCACAGCGCCACCCCCGTCAGCCCAGGTCTTTGTGCCATCATCATGTGATCAAGCAAGACAAAGAACAAGGACATTGTATCTCCTGGACCTTGGCATCCTTCTGGGTTAGGCGTTGGTGCCTCTGTCTCCCAGTGGTTCTGTTCCTACCTATAGGAGTCCCTTGCTCCTTGCTCAGCCCCATGGCTTCTAGACTGTGAGGTCCTCCTAGGTTCCATTGTGTTCCCAGTTGCTGTTTTAACATCTTTATGAAGTCATTGGGGGAAGTCATCCAGGGATTTGGAGCAAGGCACAATCAATATGTTGGTGATACCCACGTCTTCAGCGATGATGATGATGATGATTATGATGATTGATGATGCCCGACATCTGAAGATCACAGAGTGGTCTATCTCACCCGAATCAGAAGAGGCTGTTTAAGTACTTGACCAGTGTTTGGAATGAGTATTGGGATGGTTGAGGTCCAATAAATTGAAGTTGAAGCCCAACGAGATGGTAGTTCTGTGGGTTGGTGGTTGAAGGACCAAGTTCATTGCTTGGGGCTGCTCATCAGTTCTAAGCTGTCACCTGAGGAGGAGTGGCAAGGCAAATATTTTCTGTTGTCTAAGCCTCTGTTATCTTCTTCAAACTCCAGTTGATTCGCTAGTCCCCACAGCAGCTGCCTGTGCATCACCAGGCTCAAATAAACTTATTAATATTGGTGCATAAAGCCCTGAATGACCTGGAACCCAAGTATCTGAAGGAATACCCCACCCAGTCATTAAGATCCACTAGATATGTCCTACTTCAATCTCCTGGCAGAAGCTGTGGGTGGTGAGGCATTCTCAAGAGTAGACCCATTGTACTTAATGAGCAGGACTATCTTATGCCTATAAAGTGGCTCTACTCTAAGTTGGAAACAACCCATAGAACTCAATGGGACTTACTTCTTTTAGACATGCACTGGTTTGTGCTGTTAATGGGTTAGCTCTCCTGCTGCCCTTTATTGCAAGGCATTCTGCAAGCTTACTAGCTGAAGAGCAAAAAAATTAATATTTTTACTACAATAAGATACATACACACCACAGGAATGGAGTCCTCCCTCAAAGTACCCTCAACAATTTTTAACTACTATTTCCTGTCTTCAGCCTAAATTTGTATTGCAGTGGAAGGTGTGTGTATTTGTGCACTGTATGTACAAGACGGGGAACAGGGGAGAACCTCTTATTTGGTTGTTGTTTTTTTGGACTATCATCAGAGGTTTCAGGCATATCTGACATTCCACTGCCAAAAGAATGCCACAAGCCTTCCTCTACCTCAGCCAAGTCTTCTCATACATGATTCCATTTATAAATATATTATATGTCCTCTGTCTGCTGGTTCTTTTTCTTTTTTTCTAAAAAGAACTTTATACCTGTCTGCAGACTCCCTCACAAATACCTACCAAACCTACCAGCGGGAGGAGAGGGAGATTTCCAAAGCAATTTACCTCAGTTCACCTTCCAAGAATTGCATAGACAGGATACTGGAGACCGAAGCGGGTGGTGTGTGTGTGTGTGTGTGTTTCTTTTCCTTGCTTAATAAAGTCACAACTATCCTGTATAAATAACCACAGACTTGACTAGGAACAAGGAAAATGTGATTATTATTTTGTTTGTTTGTTTTAAGGGAAACAGTCTCAAATAGATGTGTGTTTTGGAATTTCCTCCTCATAGTTCCGTTCCTCATGGGGTTCTCAATTCATTTCCCAAGTATGGATGTCTGGTTCTCTTGCAAATGTCAAAAGTGGCATTCTTGTGGCCTTGTTTTCTTGACCTTGTGCGTGGTTGTTTCGTGGTTTGTATTTCTTCCGGTGCAAGTTTTATGCTAAAGGGCACTTGAGGATGGTCTGAAACTCTCTCTCTCTCTTTATGCCGCGAATCTTTAGGTTGGCCAAAATAACAACCCCTTCCCCCATCCCAGCTGAAGTTTGAACACTTTCATAGTCTGGCATTAAATTACTCACTGAAAACAACAATAATAAGAAAAGTACTAACTGCTTGGAGAACTTAACATGACCACTTGTTTACAGGAATGTTGCTCATATTGTAAAGTGACGGGTCCTTCTCTCCCACCTCCATTTGATTCTCACAACAATCAATCCTGCAAAATAGTCTGAGGGAGAGAATTTCCTAGTGAGGTTCACGGCTCAGAACCGATTTGAACCTGAAGACCTAACTGAAGACACATTTCTTTTATCTTGGCTTTTGACACCGGAGATGCGTATTTTAGAACCCACCTTATTCCTGAATTTTAAAGTTGCTTTAAACTTCTTTAAAAAAAATATTAATATTGTGGTTTAATTGTCGTAGCCCACCCTGGGACCTGAAGTTAAAGGGTGCGTAATAAATTGTAAACATTGTCCTATCCCAACCTGACACTCTAACCACTGCACTGCACTACTTCTGTATTTAGGACACAAATCACTGGCATATTTTGTATATAGTATGGGGGAGGGGGAACCAAGTGTTGCTTGTTCAAAGAAATGTTTTAATACATTTTTATTCATATATATTTTTATGTCTGCTGCTAACCACCTTCTTGAGATCTTGCTATGTTTTCGAAAAGTGGAATACCAATTTTTAAATCAGTAGACAAAATAAATATGAAAGTGATGAAACAGTCGCTGGCTGGCGAGGGCTGATGCTGAACCCATTTTCCACCTGTGGCTTTTTGCTGGCTACAGAATTCACTGGCCAGCCTGGGGCACATTTCTGTCCTTCACCTGTGGGTCAAAATGAAAACAAACAAACCCAAACCTCTCTGTTGCCTGGAGCTCCTTAGAAGACGAGAAGGGTGCAAATGTTATTTTTCTAAATACATTTTTACTCATATTTCGCAACACCAAGCTCTTTAGTATGAATTTGAAAAGCGAGGTGTCTCTGGGTTTTGCCGCTGCTGTTTCATGAAGCTAATTTTGGCCTGCCTTTGCCAACAGCATGGCGAGAATTACCGGATCGAAGTATTCGAGGGCAGGCACTTTAGTGGTCGCAGCCAGGAGTTCACCGAAGATTGCTCTTGCCTGCATAGGCAAGGCTGGGCCAAAAACTGGATCAACGCCATCAAAGTCTACGGGGATGGAGCGTAAGTAACTCACGGGTGTCAAAATAATACAAGGGCAACCTGCAATAAAGGGTTGCCGCATGTAATCCTCCTTTTAGCCCTCTTCAGAGTACTCCATTCCATTCTTCTTCCAGCTGCCACCATTTTCCTATTCCCTGCACACTGAGCATACTCAGCCCCCATCTTGCTGTTTTCTTTTTGGAGTGAGTCATTTGCCTCTCTGGGTTCCCCTGAGCATGTTGTTATCTCATCTCTCTGTGTCTAGTGTGTGTGCATGTACGGTGCCATTTCCACTACGTAACTAGCACTTGGATAATTCAGATTGCTATTGATGTAGTTGCTAGATTGGTCAGTCTGGATGAAACTGGATCCCTTCTGAACCTGCAACTGCATCTGTGAGGATAGAGTACATAAGAGGAAACTTGCCAAACAAGTTCCTTTGTCAAGGTTTGTCAATGCCAGTTCCTTTGACTGGCCAGTTAACTACCCATCGTCTGCATCTCGAAAAGGTGAGCTCTGCTGCCATAGAAATAAATGGGCAGGCCTTTCGCTATCCACCTCACCTGCCCAATAGATGAGAGAACAAAGCCAGAGTTGTGTATGTGAGCTGAAAGCTGGGGAGAGAGAGAGATGTCTTGCTTTGTGCTGGACTTTGGAAACCGACAGGGGAAGCAAGATCTGTTGGGGTCAGGGCTGGCCCACCCTTGTGGCAAGATGAGGCGACTGCCTCAGGTGGCAGAATCCACAGGGGCAGCAGATCCAAGAAATGCATTGCCCACCGCTGCTGCCAGACTCCATCTCCCACCAGCCCCTGACAACCAGCACGGCTAAAGGTCAGCAATGATGGGAGTTGGTCCATCCACATCTGGAAGGAGATAGGGGGCTCACCACCCTGATACAGTGGTGCCTCGCAAGACGAAAAGAATCTGTTCTGTGATTCTCTTCGTCTAGCGGTTTTTTTGTCTTGCGAAGCAAGCCCATTGACGGATTAGAGGATTAGCGCTATTAGCGGCTTTTAGCGGCTTATCAGCTTATCGGATCAGCTGATAAGCGGTTTAGCGGCTTAGAAAAAGGGGAGGAAAGGGAAAAAACCAGCAGGAACTCGCAAGACATTTTCGTCTTGTGAAGCAAGCCCATAAAAGATTCGTCTTGCGAAGCACCTCCAAAACGGAAAACTCTTTCGTCTAGCGAGTTTTCCATCTTGCGAGGCATTCGTCTTGCGGGGCACCACTGTATAGATGATGACAGCTCTGACTCTGCAGTTCCATGCCAGAATAGTCACTCGCAGATATAGGCCCCTGTTGCTTTCTGTAGCTTTTACCAGTCCCTACCCTTCTTCAGTCACCCCCCCCCCCACAGGTTAAACCTACTAAGTGGGTTTCTCGTCTCTTGTATGTTCCAGGGTTGGGTCTAGGACTTAATATCCACTTCCTCTACACCTGATGTCAGATGTGAGGCAGGAAAAGATGTGGCTGGTTGAAAAAATGGGGTTTGCAAGCACTGCTGATCAGTTCAAAGTCAGCATAAACAACACAGAGCCAGATGGAACAATTGTCTGTGTCACTATAAGGCAGCTTCCATCTGCTTTCTTCAAAAAAGCCATGTACAGTTATTATTATTATTTTTTTGCATATCTACAGGGTACCCCTTTTAAAAGAGACCAAAACCCAGCTCTCTGCTCCCGTGACATTCCACCAACCCTGGGCTTGGGTCTATGTGTGGAGTCCTTACTGTAGTAACAATAAATAATTGCAGGTTAGCAATATCCAATCCAGCAGTTCCGTCATAAATGTTCATCTGAGGCACACAAAAAAAAATGCATGTGGCACGAGAGGATCAGCTTAACAAGCCTCTTTTTTCTGGAAAAGATTAACACCAATTATAGCTTCCCCACTATAGTTCCTTCTCGCATTCTTGCTTTCTGATCCTTTGCTCTAGAAGTGCCAAACTGGGAGAGGCCAACAGTATTGCTGTCCCTCCCTCTGTCCCAAAAACATTTCCCCTGAAAACCGGCAATCACGCAGGGTTGTATTTCCATCATCGCTCTGACCAGGAACAAATGTTCTCTTGAGGGGGTGGGGAAAAACAAAAATCATCGTGTGTGTCTCACCCTTTCACCAGTGATGGAGTTGTTGTGTTATGATGTCATTGGTTCGTTCTCTCTCTCTCCTCCCCCACTATCTCTCTGACCTCATGGTACCATGCGCTTCCTTTGGACAAACAAACCCAGTGGGAAGGCACAACTTGGATGTGCGTGCCTGGGAGAGAGCTGGAGCCCTCTGTCCGCGCCAGAGAGTGCTTGGCTTGTGTGAGGCACAGCTGGAGTTCTGGTTCATGCTGCTTCATGCTTCCATGCCAAGGGAACATCACTTAGGAGGGCAAAAAGCAGAACTTCAAAGGCAGCCTCCCCCAACCTGGTGCTCTGACAGATGCTACGGGCCACAGTCTGGATTGGGATGGTGGTAGTTCCTGCGGCTAGGTGGGGAAGCAGGATGGTGACAACCATTCTGGGCTCTCTGGCTGAAATGCCCAAAGTGCTTGTCAGATGTGCTCTGTGGCCAGGGAGGAGCCATTTCTTCAAGGCTTGGCAACTGCAAGGCTGTTGTTAGTTGTTTTATTTTAAAGGACCCTCTGCTTGAAACCCTGGAGAGCTGATAGACAAGAGAAGCAATAGTGGATTAGATCGGGGTTGACAACCTAAGGCCCATGGGCCGGAAACGGCCCATGGAGGCCGTTTAACCAACCCCCGAGCTGAGCTGCCTGCTCGGTGAGTCCCCGCGCACTGTGCTAAACCAGTGCGGTGCAGGGACTCTCTTCTGCGGCTCCGGAAATCGCCTCTGCACATGCCCAGACACCAGAAATCGCTTCTGTGCAGGCGCAATTTTCAATGTCTGGGCATGTGCAGAAGCAATTTCAGGCGTCACGGACATGCGCAGAAGCGATTTCCGGTGTCGTGCTGCGCTGACCCGGCCCACAAAGGATCTCCGCAGGAGTGATCCGGCCCATGACCGGTAAGCCTTGCCGACTCCTGGATTAGATGGAGGAAGCGTCTGGCCTGGAGCAAGGCAGCTTCCTAAATCCTTAACAGCCATGCAGGTGAAAGTCCTGTGGCACCTTGAAGATGTAACAGATTTATTACAGCATCAGCTTTCATGAAATAAAGTCCACCTCATCAGATGCATGAAGTGTTATCCTCAGTTGACGGATATACAGTCGTACTTTGGAAGTCGAACAGAATCCGTTCCAGAAGTCCATTCGACTTCCAAAACATTTGAAAACCAAATCGCGGCTTCTGATTGGCAGCAGGAAGCTCTTGCAGCCAATCAGAAGCCGCAGAAGCACCATCAAATGTTCGGGTTCCAAAAGAACGTTCGCAAACTGGAGCAATCGCTTCTGGGTTTGCGGCATTCGGGAGCCAGAACATCTGAGTTCCAGGGCGTTTGACAACCAAGGTACGACTATTGTTACAAAAGTTGGGCACCATCCCCAATCTCTGCCAAGCCGTGGCAAGATTCCAGGGGTTTCCAGGCGCTCACCCACGATCTGTGTTCCTTGGAGAATCAAAACTGTCGTAGCTTTAAGAAATAGGATTTATTCACATTTATATTACATGGAAATACAGGACGGTCCCATATTATACAGGATGGGTGGCAACCCTAGTCCTGACCCCAGAATTCAGCAGGGAGTTAAGGAACCACTGAACCTGAGGCTGGCAGACAGGAGTCCACATTGCCAGATTCCATAGCACCCAGGGTCTATAAAACCAGAGGCAAACCCTCACAGGTGCTTTCCTTTGGGCCTGAGGAACCAAGTGCCTCCCACAGTACTCTGAAAGTCCAGTGGCACAGGAGGTACACCAGGTGGGCAGGGCAGAGAGCGCAGGAGTGCCCGTCTGTAGGTCAGAGGGTTGGCCTAGGAGAGATGGGCAGCAGGCAGAGGCTCAAAAGGTTTAGCTTCGCTTCCAGCCTTTCTTAGAGCAAATTGCTCACTAGGCGCTGAGAAAACCACCTGCCTTGATCAATGGGTTCTTCTGCACAACTAGAATAGGGCATATGTGGTGGGACATGTACCCCAGTGCTCACATAGAACCTCTGGCCAGAAATTATGTGGATTGGCCTCTAAGCCCTGTGTCGCTTATTAGATGTATTTATGAAAAAGAGGATATCTTAAAGCATATTTTCTGCAGCCTTTTCATATTAACGTTCCCAACATTAAGAACTTTGGGGGTTGGCTGAGTGAGTAAATTTGATAGACGTCTAGGTCAATGAACTTATAACAAAACATATTACAAATTCAGTATCTCCAAAACACCCAAACACAATTAAATAATCAACAGAGATCTAGAATAAACACATTAAATACAAACATATGTGCAAGATAAACATTAAACAAATGGGAGATGTGCGTACTAATTCACATCGAGGAAAAGATAATGCAGTTGTTAAACTGTATTTATAAGGTGAATAAACGGTGATCAGTTGTTTTAAAAAACTCTTTCTCCTTTTTGTCTGCCATCTCCCAGACATACATATGTTGGGTCTAATGTCTCCATCACTGCTGCTTTCTAAACCTTTGGTTAACCAATCCTTCAGAAAAGGAGCAAGTCCATCTCTCCACCTCGGAGCCACCAGAATTTTAGCTGTGATCAACTTTTAACATCAAATGCCAACTGTTTGGAGGAAACCAATATGGCACCATAACCATCTCTGAATGTGGCTTGGAGTGTTTTGACCAGAAAACATTTTGTTTCTGTTTCAGATGGGTGCTGTATGAGGAACCTAACTATCGTGGCCAGATGTATGTGGTCGAGAGAGGTGACTACAGCAGCTGCAGTGAGTGGCAAGCTGCCTGTGCAAACATCCAGTCAATCAGAAGGGTTGTCAACTATTTTTAGCTAACTGCCTGGTGAAAACGGAGAGTCTGGACCCTTCCCTACTGGTCTCTAGAAATGTGAAATAATAAAGACTTGAAATCCGATATGCCTCTTTTGCATTCCTCCACATGCCCAGGCAGGTCATTGGCTTAAGCAGTCCAGGGCCTGATAGCTCACTGTATGGGTAGCCGACATGGACCAGCCAATTGAGGTAGGAAGGTGATTCTGTTTGGGGAGAAAAAGTGCCATTGTTCATGGAATGGTGCATTCTGAAGGCTCACAATAAACCGCAAGGGATACAGAGATGGATAAGGAGGTTGTTACTTGAACTCTAATGATGTATAGATAATTATGGGGTTTGAAGACCCTTAACAGGGGCACGGAAAGCTGCTTTTTGTCACATAAGACCATTTAGACATCCTCTTTCTAAATGTGGAGGTGAGCACACACCCTCTCAGAAAAGAAGGAGCAAGATGAAAAAGGAAATCGACTGGACTTCAACACGACGTGATGGACTTCCACACGACGTGGGCTTCTGAAATCGAGAGCACGGCTGCATTGGCGGGAATGGGAACAAGTCAAAATGGCAGGGAAGTCCAGCTGTTACTTGCTGCTTGGAGTGCCTTGCTGAAAAATAATAATAATAGAAACCTATTATTAGGTGGGGTGGAGGGTGGAGACTAGAAAGGTGCTGGGGCAACTGCCCGAGGAAGCCACCTGTTGATACTGACCCTGGTATGAGGTCTCAAAGGAGCATAGGAGACATTCAACATTAAGTGACGACCACGCTCCTAAAGGCATTGCACGATATTCTCTGCAAGATCATCCATTGGCTGTTTAGACCAGGGATGAAGAACCTCAGGCATGGGATTGAATGTGGCCCTCCAGGCCCCTTTCCCTGGCCCTTGGATTTCTGCCCAGGCAGCACCCCTCACTGACCCCCACTTTGCACTCCAAAAGCTTCTGCTGGGCTGGGATGTGTCCTTCCATTCCTATATTGGAGACAGAGAGGATAGAGAGAGTTGTGTGTTGGCATGTGAAGAAACGAACCTACTGTGCAAAGGGGAAATGGGCAGGACTTCAGGGGTGGGCCTTGGTAATATGCCACCCTGTTCTGAGGCCATTTGATGCCCCCTACCGGGCGCTGGGAAGGCACCCTTTTTGGCTGGGCACTCCTGCAGCAGTACCTCTTTCACTGCCCTAAATCCACTTCAGAGGACTTTCTCTACCTGCTTTTGTCTCTGATCCCATTCACCACTGGCATGCGGCCCTTGAAAGGTCGTTCAGAAGGGAATGTGGCCCTCGGGCTGGAAAAGTCCCCCCACTGCCGGTTTGGACTCATCTGCATGATGGATGTCCACAAATGCTGGCGGCGGTGGCGCTGCTATAAGCCACTCTTGCTAATCTCCTGGAGAGTCTGATGAATTAGCTACTTTGATCTGTCACTTTTACGGGGATCTTATTTGGCTTGCCAATTCTAGAGGGCAGATGGGCAGCTAGCTCCTGGCAAATGGATGTTCTGCTCCTACACACACACACACACACACACACACACACACACACACACACTGCCCTGGACTTCACCCTGTCTGTGAGCACAGAGAAGAGGGAGGTGTCTGTTGTTCGTGACAGTGCAGCCTCAAATCAGCAGAACTTGCAGGGTTTCTTTGCAACGCCATGCTGCTGCTCATTAATGCCACTTTTGAACTGCAGCAAAGCACAGGCTGACAGGAACACAAGGAAACGAGAAGCAGGGAGTGATGTCTGTAAGATCAAGGAAATCTGCCGTGCTCTGGCAGCAACCATGAACTGCGCTTGGAAAGTTCACAGAAAGTTGAGGTAGTGAAGACTATGTTTAAAAATTTGACAGACACCCGAGTTACTGCGTGCTGTCTTCACAACAACCCTGTGAGGTAGGCCAGTGTGAGAGAGCGTGTGAACTAGTGTCCCAAAGCCATCACGGACCTTAATGGCTGGTCAAAGTCCACTTCATGGCACATTTCATCCCGTTGGCTGTATAGATGCGGAGGGGTCTGGGTGCAGAAGGAAGACTCCAGACCTAGAAAGGGGCAGGAAGCCAAGGAAGAGTTCCCCTGTCAGACATCAAGAACACAGTGCCTCTGAGCATATTCTATCCACATTATAAGGCACATTATGCCATGTAAGCAGTCATAAAGATAAAGGGACCCCTGACCATTAAGGCCAGTCGTGGCCGACTCTGGGGTTGTGGTGCTCATCTTGCTTTATTGGCCGAGGGAGCCGGCGTACAGCTTCCGGGTCATGTGGCCAGCATGACTAAGCCGCTTCTGGCGAACCAGAGCAGCGCACGGAAATGCCATTTACCTTCCCGCCGGGGCAGTATTTATCTACTTGCACTTTGACGTGCTTTCGAACTGCTAGGTAGGCAGGAGCAGGGACCGAGCAACGGGAGCTCACCCCGTCGTGGGGATTCAAACTGCCGACCTTCTGATCAGCAAGTCCTAGGCTCTGCGGTTTAACCCAGTCATAGTCTTCCCCAAAGAATAATGAGCTACACACAGAGCCACAAATTCCAGCACTCTGAAGAAACTACACCTCCAATTACATCAAGGATGGAGCATTTATGGCCCTCCAGATGTTTTAGAACCAGTTACCTCTGACCATTAGCCATCGTCTGCTAAAACCTCTTGTCTTTCCCTACTGTCCCCCTTGCAAAGCTTGTCTGCATAGCCGTGGCTAAGGGAGTTGTCTTTGAAGGAATGTCAGAAAATTTCTATGTCCTCATCTAGAAAGAAATCGGCCCCCTTCAATAAGTGACCAAGGCAAAGAGGTTGCCTTGGGGCAGAGGAAGAAAATGACTAATGCCACCCTGACAGGGCTGCAACATGCAAGATTAAGGCACTGATGCTCTGTGCCCGATTCCGCACTCTCCTAAAATTATTTTCCACTTGCAAACTGCATTCCGTTCAGGGCCAGCGTAGCTCACTAGTCTCCTTTTTTTTATTGCTCAAAGTGCCATTAAATATTTCTGTTTAGAACCGTACATTCTGGCTCCAGCATGACCTCTTGCCTTGCTAATCTGTCAGCAATTCACAGCTTGGGCTTTTTCGCAGACGTGATTTCAATAGAACAGTGACCTATTTCTTATTATTCCGTCTTTTTGAGGAGGTTGTCATTTGGGACTAGGAACGGAGAGCAATAAAGTGGGAGAGAAAGCCAGTGATTTAAAACGGGAAGAACTCTCTCCGTGCTTGAAATAATAATCATAATAATCATCAGCTGACTCTTGCAAAATGCGTGTGTTTAACAGGACGGAAGGCATCCATGCTGAATGCATTCTGTAATGAATCCCTTTCCTCCACTGCGGCTAACCTTAGGTTGACTCTGCCCTGCAAGTGAACTCGTGCCTGCTGTCCTCAGCTTGCATAGCACAAGAAATGCTGAGCCTAAGTTCTGGGTGCCACGTGGGCAGGATATCTTTCTCGGTGGTTCCTATAGGCACTTTCCAGCTCAGTCTCTTCTTCTGGGCCCAACCTACCAATACCAGCTGTTGTGGAGGGGCAGATCTGCCCTCTGAACACCAGCACCGCTGCAACTTATCTGGATGGTGCAGTGCGACAGTGAGATTGCACTAATTTATAAGACAAATAATAAATGTTGGAAATGTAAAGAAAAAGAAGGAACATTTTCTCACATGTGGTGGGAATGTAAGAAAGTAAAGAACTTCTGGGAAATGATATATAATGAGATGAAAAAGATTTTGAAATATACATTCTTTTAAAAAACCAGAAGCATTTTTACTTGGAATTATAGGCCAAGACATTAATAGACAAGATGTCAAACTGTTCTTATATGCAACAACAGCGGCAAGAGTATTCTTAGCCCAGAAATGGAAGCAAGAAGAAATTCTGATGAAAGAAGAATGGCAGACAAAATTAATGGACTATGCAGAATTGGACAAAATGACAGGAAGGATTCGAAACCTGCGAGACCAGAGATTTACAGAAGATAGGAAGAAGTATATGAATTGTTTGAAGAGCAACTGTAATCAACAAATTACGCTAGTAGGACTACAAGAGGTTTTGTAAGGAGAAATATACAAAGTGTTACAAAGTAGAAAAAGATAGAGATATTGGTTATGAGTTTGAAATGTAATAGGGAAAATAAGAAATGCATACTAAGAGATTAGATTGGAAAATTTTCAGACAGGACTGATGGAAGTCAAAAAATTGAATAAGATGTAAAAGTATGTTTAATTACTGTCGAAAATGATATGTTAAAAAACTAATAAAAATTTAGAGAGAGAGAGAGAGAGAGAGAGAGAGAGAGAGAGAGAGATTGTACTGGAAGAGCCATTCTGGTGCCACCACCAGTATGTCCCTGCAGCCCCAAGCTTGCAACCACCCTGCCCCCACTCGCCCCATCCTGGTATGCAGATAGTGATGCAGGTGTCAGGAGAGTGGTTCTGCCTAACCATTGGCATACCCCTCAAATGTCCCGAAAAAACTGGGATGTTCCATTTTCCCTTGCGAGAGCATGGCGGCCATTTTGGGCGCCATGACCTCACACAATTTCAACATGAGATTGTGCCCCCCCCGGCCCCCCAATGCTTTTTCAGAGCTGCAATCTTGCACAGCACCACAAAGCACACATTTTGGGGTGCTCTGAAAGCACGGCCCTGAAAAGAGTGTATCTTTTGAGCTCCATGATCTTGCGTGGGTAACGTGACAAGAAAAGAGATTCTGACTAAACATCAGGAAGAACTTTCTGTTGGTAAGAGGTGTTTCACAGTGGAAAAGGCACCCTCGGGAAGTGGCAGATTCTCCTTCCTTGGAGGTTTCTAAGCAGAGGTTGGATAGCTTTCTGTCATGGATGCTTTAGAGTAGCTGGGGAAACTCAGCCAGATGAGAGGGGTATAAATAATTAAATTATAATTATCAATATTATTACTATTTTGTTGAAATTCCTGCATGGGGTATTTTCCAACTCTACAGTTCTATGAAAACTCAAAAGTGCTGTGGAATTTCATTTGAGTTCAAATTCAGTAACGGCGTCACTTGCCTTAAAAACAGAAGGAATGCACAAAGAGCAAACCGCCTCTGGTTAAGTGCAAAGGTTTCCTCTTAAAAATCAATTCCTTTGAGATTTGAGCAGTACAGTAGCCTTGTTGTTGTTTGTTTTGTTTTTTGTAATTGCATCTCAAGCATTTTGTGCAGCTGTGCAATTTCACAAACTAACAATAAAGGGAAACAAATTGAGAATCTCATCTGTTTCTGTTGAACATTAATTTACATTAATTTGGATAAAACAGGGGAAATAGGAGCAAGGAAATGTGCTCTTCTTTATCATTCCAGGTACTACCTAGCATCAATCAGCTAGTTTCGTACACATCTGAAGAGGCGCCACATAGAAAGAAGCCTCCCAGTGACTGTAGTGCTGGTTCCTAAAGCCGTTGCTAGCTGCGCAGCACAGAGCTCTCTTTTCCACCTTGCTTCCTGAGCCCCCAGCTTCCTTCAGGAATAATTTTGCTTACCATCCAGGGTACAAACATGTTCTAAAGGCAAATCCACACATCCATATCCCTCACATTCTAATTTCAGAAAGGTGAAAGCAAAAAACAGAACTCTTTTAGAAGCCGGTTGTAACCTAGTCTAGTCCTGTTTCTACTGCAACACTTGAAATGGTTTGACCGTGTGACTGGAGTTTCCAGCATCGCAATTTCTCCGAAATGTAACTAAGCAGGGAGCAGAATGTGCTGAGACTCGCACAGCGGGACGTGGTTATCTTGGCCAGCGGGACGAAACAAAAACAATGGGATCATCTGAACCTGTAATAATAGTAATCAGAGGAGAACTCAAGGAGCTTTCTTTTTGCTTTATGGGTCCTGTGTGCATCAACTCAAAGTGTAAAATGCTTTGTTTTTGTTTGCTGTTTTTTCCCTCTCTCCTGAAAGTGACATTGTCTCTTTACACAAGAGCCCTGCTGGGATTAGACCAAATATCTAGCTAGCCCAGCATCCTGCTCTTACAGGGGACAACCGAATGCCTATGGGAAGCCCAAAAGCAGCACCTAAACACAACAACACTCTCCGCTTCTCTGGAGCAGCAGAAAACAACCTTTCTCCCTCCTCTATATGACATCCTTTTATATATTTGAACATGGCTATCATATCACCCCTTAACCTCCTCTTCTCCAGGCTAAACATGCCCAACTCCCTTAGCCGTTCCTCATAAGGCATCGTTTCCAGGCCTTTGACCATTTTGGTTGCCCTCCTCTGGACACGTTCCAGTTTGTCAGTGTCCTTCTTGAATTGTGGTGCCCAGAACTGGACACAGTACTCTAGGTGAGGTCTGACCAGAGCAGAATACAGTGGCACTATTACTTCCCTTGATCTAGATGCTATACTCCTATTGATGCAGCCCAGAATTGCATTGGCTTTTTAAGCTGCCGCGTCACACTGTTGGCTCATGTCAAGTTTGTGGTCAACCAAGACTCCTAGATCCTTTTCACATGTACTGCTCTCAAGCCAGGTGTCACCCATCTTGTGTTTGTGCCTCTCATTTTTTTTGCCCAAGTGCAATACTTTACATTTATCCCTGTTAAAGTTCATCTTGTTTGTTTTGGCCCAGTTCTCTAATCTGTCAAGGTTGTTTTGAAGTGTGATCCTGTCCTCTGGGGTGTTAGCCACCCCTCCCAGTTTGGTGTCATCTGCAAATTTGATCAGGATGCCCTTGAGTCCATCATCCAAGTCGTTGATACAGATGTTGAATAAGACCGGGCCCAAGACAGAACCCTGTGGCACCCCACTAGTCACTCTTCTCCAGGATGAAGAGGAACCATTGATGAGCACCCTTTGGGTTCGGTCAGTCAGCCAGTTACAAATCCACTGAGTGGTAGCATAGTCAAGACCGCATTTTACCAGCTTCTTTACAAGAATATCATGGGGCACCTTGTCAAATGCCTTGCTGAAATCAAGGTAGGCTACATCCACTGCGTTCCCTTCATCTACCAGGCTTGTAATTCTGTCAAAAAACGAGATCAGGTTTTTTGAAATAAGGACACTTGGAGGGCCTGTGATAGCCTTATTCTCAATGAATTTGTCTAATCCTCTTTCAGACCCACCCACTGCCACATACTGGTTCATACTTCCCACCTGTCCAAGAAACAAGAAGTTTGGAAGTTTGGAAGCAGGGCCATGTGCCTTCAGGTTGATAAAGATTCTCCGCAACCGGTTTGGAACATGTTCATGCCTATACTTCAGGTGTGTTTGTGTGTAAGCGCACTTGTCCCCTGTGGAAACATGGCAGGGCCATCTTCTTTTTGCTCTAAACTGTGACTTGGCCTGGAGACTTCCCACAGGAAATGTTAACAGACCGCAGCGTGGCATCTCCCAGCACCCTGCTGTGTAAAGTGGTTCTTCTGCTTCCTGAGAAAATGGCAACAAGGCTGCTGACCATACGAGCAGGACCGTAAAATGGCTGGTTCAAATTCATGTATGTTTCTTTTTGATAGACATGCAAACTGAACCCAGGTCTTCAGAGGCAATTTGGTGCTCCTGCTGTGAGCTTTATAATTCCGTTTGTTCTCTACTTTGGGTAGAAGAGGGTTTTTTTTGCAAACTTTCATGCCTTTATTCCTCCCCACCGCAGTTAATAATCATATAATGGAATAGCAAACCTCAGGCTGTATTTTGGCTTAG
This sequence comes from Podarcis vaucheri, assembly GCF_965113315.1. Classification (NCBI taxonomy): domain Eukaryota; kingdom Metazoa; phylum Chordata; class Lepidosauria; order Squamata; family Lacertidae; genus Podarcis; species Podarcis vaucheri. The sequence continues at coordinate 54,018,207 of NC_138750.1, forward strand.
TGCTTTATAGCTCCCAAAGGTGGGTGAAATGTGGCAGAAATGTTATTTCTGGGTTTACAGAAAGAAACCCTGAGGTTTTCACAGATACTTTGGGGGTACCAGTGGAATTTGAAAGGCACCTTAACTGCTTTCCATCCTTCCCAGCCCTAGCAATGATGGCCTCCCACCAAAACCCACTGAGTCACTTTCACAGCATTTAATGGTTACGGTTAGCCATTGGCAAGGTGGCACATTCCATAATGTCTCTTGGAATCTCGTGGGACTTGTACCAAAGATGGGGCAGTTCACACACTATCGTGTACTTGCAGTGAATCACCTTGCACACCTCTCTGTGCATTCAGCACAACGTGTGCCTGTCTTGGCGCATCCACCCAGTTCTATCCAGTGGCATAGCTAGCCGCTTGGGTGCCCGGTGATGCCGGGGGCAAGCCACCCATGGGGGTGGGGCACGCTGTGTGGAGCCTCTCTGCAGCCTCTCTGCAGCCTCCCCTTCAGCTGAGGGAGAGGCGGTGAGCGGGTGCAAGCTCCACGCTGCCATTTCAGGCAGCACTGAGCCTGCAGGCTCCCAAGCCACCACGTCACTCCCCGTGGTAAGTGGTGACCCTTGCAGTGTGGCGCCCAGTGCCAGCTACGTTTCGTTGCGTTTGTTGACTGAACTAAAAAGTTTCGTGAGCCCAATTTTTTACAAAATTAAACTCATATTTTTGTCATTTTGTCATCCCTCCCCCTCAGTGATGACAGCACCTACCGCACCCCCCTTCCTCCACTTCTGGTTCTGTCCACCCGTCTTTAAAAAAAGGTAAACAAAATCTGACGCATCACTCACCACCATCACAGAATCCACATTGATGACTGGTTTACCCGATTTCTTGCAGCACGTTTTACCACGTCTCCCACTTTGCTCCTCCCCTGCCATTAGCAGGATAACCGGCCAGGATAACCAACTTCCTGTCATGTCAGAAGCCACGATCTGTAAGCCAACAACAAACCACAGATTAAGGATGGCTAGTGACGGGGGCTTGTTAGGGAAAAGCAGACCATGAGCAACGCAACGAGAAGTTAAATCTTTGGCTTTGTATACACTGCTGTTTACTTTGCACCAAGTGCGCTCTCACTGCTGGCTTGGGAAGCAGTAGACACACAATGTAAGGCACAATCCGTATCAATCCTGTGTCTACTTTGTATGAGAAATCGGGTTGGCAAAAACGGAACTCCACAGCGCCATCTGGTGTCACAGTGTTAAGGATGCATAAACAACACATATAAACTGTTTTTTATTTGCCAATGTAGCTGAGTCCAAAGACTGTGTTTTGATATGTTCCCCCACCCCACCCCGAATCCACTTCAATCCAAATTGAGAGATATAACGACGCAGCTGCATTTTAAAGCAGTAATGTGAGCACAACCTCCCTGGGTTCGTTTACCCGGCTTACGTCCTGGGAGGAGCAAAGTGGGAGGAGCCAGGCATCACTGTGCACCAGCATGCTGCTCATTCACACCCAGTTGCAGTAAGTTGTTCTAGGTTTCTGCTACGTGTGAATTCAACCGCTGCTTGTACAGGCTCACGTGTCAGGCCGTGTACGATGAGGGGAGAGCAAGGCAACACTATTGTACCACAAGCAGTATTTCCAGAGCTGGCCCAACTCATTTCTTTGCCCTAGGTGAAGGGCAAGATGGAGCAATCCCATTACATATGCAAAAGGTAACTGGAATGGCCATGGAATCTGGTTTCCCTGCTGTTGATAGGACAGCAACCACTACTGTAAGAAGAACAAGCTAGCTTAGATGGGGCTTCTACCCAGCCTGATTTCAGCCGGGAGAGGGCACCCTATAGGCACAAGGTCTCGATGGGCCCCTGGGCATCAGGCTGGTGGCCCCTGGGATACTGTTGATCATGAAGGAAGAGAAAGGAAGTGGAGACTGCTCCGAGGTTTAAGAATGACTGGAAAGGGGTCTCTGTCTGCTCGGTCAGAAACAGCAGTGACTCTCCTGTTTCACTTGGAGCAAGACAGAGTATGGATGCACATTCCATTCGTCAGAGCAAAACTGCTGATTACACTGTGTAAGTTGAGTCGGAGGACTGTCTGCAAAACCAGATGAGTTAAAGGAAGTTCATAAAAGGCTCCTTCCCGCATCCATCCATATTCAGACCATGTCATCTTGGGTATATATGCTATGTTTAGCAGCAAAACCGCTCCTTGGCCCCCTAGTCAGCGCTGGAAAGGAATCCAGCAGTATCAGGGCACGCAGTCTGGAATGAATGGAAACAGATGCTTATGAATCAGCTAACTGCAGTCTTTCGCGCAGGAGAAGGGAACGATTATTTCTCACTTCAGCAAAACATTTCACTTTTTTTCTTCTTCATCCTTCCAAGCAGCCTTCTGAAGTGGGTTGCAAGTGTTATTATCAACTGTGTTTGTCAGACACCCACCCACCCTCCCTCAATCAAAGGATCTTAACAAGGTAAAATGCAAGCAGGTAAAATTAATTAAATGCCAAATTACAAATCAATGTGCAATACAAAATTCCTTAAAATGCTCATTAAAATGCTGTAAGTACAAGCCCTACCCCACCCCACTAAAAAAGATGAGCACCCACAGAAGCAGCTAACTTAACTGCCAAAATCCTGGGTCAATAAGAAGTATTAGCCTGGCACCTAAAAACGGACCATGATGGTGCCATTCCACAAAAGGTGGCCACTACTGAAACATCCTGTCTACTACTGTATGGGAATTGTTATTCCTACAATGGTCTCCAGCATTGAGTTTATGTATATTTTGATTCTGTAACACTGTTGAATTAAATGGGATGTCTTGTTCCACTCAGCATGTAACCAAGCTGCAACCAAGTTCTAAGTATGTGAAATGATAATTGCTCACCTTCATTTTCCAACTTATCAGTCATCTTTCCTTTTGACCCTATGTGGTTTTTTCAACAACAACAAAAACCTTCAGTTTTTTATAAGAATCTTCCTACTTTGAAAAAATAATTACAACAATCTTCATTCCATTTCAGTTGCTAGTTTGCAAACAAATCTTGCAAACTAAAAAGGAGGGTTGCTTTTTGAAATGTGAAACAGCCACTGGCTGTTTCATTTCATTTATTTGCTCCTTCATTTTGTTTTCAATTTCACAATTTGGGTCCCATTTCCTCATTTATCTCTGGTGTAAACAAGAGCGATGTTGACCAAGACCTGTTTATATACTTTTACACTTATATCCTTTGGCTTGTGCTTAGATTTAGTCCCTCAGGAATGTATTGTTAGAGATAGACAAGGCTGGGCAAGAGGCCAGTTCGCTGCATATGAAGCAAGAGCTTCCACCAAAGTAGGGAACAGGTTAGATTATTAGAACGAGTGTATGTTGTTTTTCAAATTCCAACAACGCAACAATATCCCTGGGAAATGGCTGGCTTGACTGGAACTGGCTGCTGGCGGTAACCCTTTCCTAAAACAGCTGTACCAGCAGCCATGTATGTGCACCGCTGAAAAGGGTGCTTTATAATTAGAGGTACCAAACGTATTATCCAAAATCCAGTTAGGAAGATTTGTGTATTGAGACAACTTTCCGTTTTTGCAATAAGTACAAAAATAGAAGAGGAACGGTGGTGTCCAGGAGTCCATAATGGGTTTTCTAACACATTCAATGCAATGATCAAGCAAGTCCACAAAAGCTAGAAGCCTTCAAGTGTGTGTGCGTGTATGTGGGTGTGCATGTGCATGTGCACGCATGCCATGAGGCTAGAAGCTTGAATTTCCATGTTGGTTGTCATCTGAAGCCTGCATAGAAATGCAGGTATTTATAACCTCTCGACTGGCTAGGAAAAAACATTTCTACCCAGGGACATAGCATGTAGGGTGCCAGGGGCTTGTGTCTCCAGGCGCACAATTTTCAAGCGGGTGCAAAGCAAGTGGCCTGGCCTAGTGCTCTTCTCCACCTGCTAAGGGCCACAGTGGCCAGCCAGGCAGCTCATTGCAGCTCCGCTTTGCTCTGGTGGGGGTGGGATCACTCTGGCAGCATTAGCTGGGCTGACACCCTCTGCCCGATACATACCACCCGCCCTGGACGCCAGCAACCAATGCTATACCACTGCTTCTACCAAGTGGACTGGTTGAGGAGAGAAAGAATCACCCACCCATCCCTTCTCTGCTAGCCTTCTGCATGTCCATGCTGGTCATAGAGAAAGGGCTCTTTCTTTCTCAGCAGCCAACACAGAACATGTTACCCTGATCCTGGCCCAACTGCACTGACTGCCAATAGTTTCCGGACCCAATTCAAAGTGCTGGTTTTACCATTTTACCACACACATTTAAACAATGCCCATTCTGTTTCCAAGCAACAGGTCTCATTTCCCAGGTGGGTGTCTCTCCTGGGTCCTTAGGCAGGGTAGACGTGCACGAGGGTTCAGACGTTCATGTGTAACAAAACTTCTTAACAGCAGGAGACCAGAGCAGGTGAGAGGATACTCTGTGAAGGCTTCCCAGTCAGGATTCCTCACTAGTCTGAGCAACTTGGAGACTCTGCTTCTGGATACTGACCTCCTCTTGCTTTTATCACAAGGGATAGACTTGCACTGTGCAGGGGGCTAATCCTCTAGGAAAGTTAATTCGAATGGCTAGGTACTTCATTGTTTATGATCAGCTTAAGAAGGGGCTTGAGACTGACTGCTTAGGCCTTTAAAACATGGCTGGCTCCACTTCCTAGAAAGAACAAAAGATCCTTTATTGTCTGCAGAAGACCATAGCACTCCTAATCATCTTGGATTTGGCCCCACAAAACAGGAATCAGAAGTAGTTTTATCGTCTCTCCATTTAAAACTTAATAAGGTTGTTTATTTTGTTTGTAAACATAAATAGTGGTTTTGTCCAAAACCTTTTGCCTCTTGAAAGCAAAACAAGGCAGGATCAAATGCCTTTTTTTTTTTACCTCTTTTATTTTGTTCCAGCTGCAATTGAAGCTTGCCGTGGGAGTCTAAATGCTTATTCACCAAATGAAAAAGAATCCAGATTAGCCAGAGGTAATGTTTGTTCAGTCAAAACTTCAGATGCAAGGGAACTACTCTTAATACTGTTGTTATAGCTGTCAAGTGAGAGGATAAAAATTTCTCTAGACTCTTGTAATTCAATAGCTAGAAGATCTTTCTTCAGTGAGCACTGTTGGCTGAAAGGTGCTTCCTTAAATTAGCACTGATGGCTTTTGATGGCTGGTGGCAGCCTGCTACTGAACACACTCTAGTTGTTTTGGTGGGAATTTGACAGAAACAGTTGGAGAGAAGCTAGTGAAGGAGGTAGAAATCACATTTTGTCCCCCCCCCCCCAGTTAAATGCTAAAGAGCCTTGTAGGCGTGGGAGGGTTTCAAATGACATGTTACAGTATTTGATTTGGGGGAAACCAACATGGGTTAAAACCCAGCAGTATTGGCCTTGGCTGTTGCCTGCTTCTTCGTGTTCATTTCCTATTTTTGTAAATATAACATTACATAAAAAGATAATCGAGACTGTTCTCTCACAAGGAAACCGATCCTTTACAGAGCTGCCCCTGAAACTTCCTACTATTTGGTGAAATGGGAGCAAACCCGTTTAATTATATCGATGGCTGAAATAGCTTTTAAAGACCAGCCTTTAAAGTAAGTAATTAGGGTAGACAGCCAGCTATATCAGATTGGTGCTACAGATTAATGCACTAAGGCACACATTTTATTTAGGGCTGATTTATGGCATGGACCTATGAGCCACTGCATGACACGGTTATTCAGACTCGCTGCATGGATATTTGTTCCTGACTTCCTGACCTGGAATGAGGCACAGCTGGGACTAATTTGGCTGCCTTGTCCTCCTGGCCCTCCAGCCTCTCAGTGGCTCCTGCAAAATAAAGCAGGAAGAAGAGGCCACTGGTAGATTCTTCAGGAGGCTCTGCTCAGAGCAGCCCACTTGCCCCATTAACCAGCCTAGTGTGGAATGTGTGGGTCGATTCACATGTAGATTTCCTCACTTGATTCTTGCAACATCAAGTAATGATTTGCGTCTGTGAATTGGGCTTCCCCTGCAATAACATGACAGGCATAAGAACATAAGACAGGCATCCTCAACCTTTGGCCCTCTAGATGTTTTGGACTACAGTTCCCATCATCCCTGACCACTGGCCCTGTTAGCTAGGGATCATGGGAGTTGTAGGCCAAAACATCTGGAGGGCCAAAGGTTAGGGGTGGCTGGCGTAAGAATTGCCCTGCAGGATCCGGCCCATCGTCCACCTAGCCCAGCCTCCTGTTCTCTCAATGGCCAACTGGATGCCTATGGGAAGCACACAAGAGGGACCAAAGTGCAACAATGGTCTCTCCGCTTGAGATTCCCAGCAACGTATTCAGAGGCATACCGGCTCCAGCAGAGAAGCTGAACGCAGCCATCAGGGTTAGCAACCTTCTCCTCCATCTAGACCAGGGGTCAGCAAGGTTTACCTCGCCTGGGCCAGTTCACTCCAATGGAGATCCCTCTGTGGGCTGGATTGCACATGTGTGTGAGCGCACGCGATTTCCAGCATCTGCGTCTGCGCAGACATGATTTTCGGCGCTACAGAAGCAAGTCCCCGCGCCGTGCTGCATCGGTTTAGTGCAGCGCATGGGGACTTGCCGAGCAAGCGGCTTGGTTTGGGAGTGGCTTGTGGGCCACTTAAATGACCCCAATGGGCTGCTTGTGGCCCATGGGCCTTAGGTTGCCTACCCCTGATCTAGACTAATCCTCCATTAAAGTCAGTGGCCATCACTGCCTCTTTAACTATGCAGTCGATGAATTAACTACAGTGGTACTACTGGTTACAAACTTAATTCGTTCCGGAGGTCCGTTCTTAACCTGAAACCTACCGTTCTTAACCTGAAGCACCACTTTAGCTAATGGGGCCTCCTGCTGCCGCCGCACCGCCGGTACATGATTTCTGTTCTCATCCTGGGGCAAAGTTCTTACCCCGAGGTACTACTTCTGGGTTACTGGAGTCTGTAACCCGAGGTGTTTGTAACCTGAGGTACCACTGTACTTTCATTTGTCTGTCCTGAATCTTCCAACATTCAGCTTCTTTGGATGTTCCTGAGTTCTAGTATTATGAGAGAGGGATAAACCCATTTCATTATACACTTTCTCTGCACCATGCATAATTTTATACACCTCTGTGTATGTCACCTCTTACTTTTTCTCTGTATGAAAAATCACTTTGTATGCAAATAGCTCTCCTAGGTTTAATTCCCAGAACCATCAGATAAGACTGAGAAAACTGAGTTATTGCCATCCATCTCTCTTGATGGACAATGCAGTGTGTCTCCAGGGGTGAAGTCAAACCGCTGCATTAGCAGCACCCAAGTGACCTCCCGGGGGGTACAAGTCTGGACAGTGTGTATGGACCTCCTGGGCTTCCCAGATAACAAAAAAACCCCTCTTGGCCTGGCTGATGTGGTGCAAAGGAAAGCAGAGCAATATGTTTGGCACCAGCTTGGCTGCAGGAATTGCCGGAAGGAAGCGTTCAAGGTGCCACCCAACCTTCTTAGGGACTCCATTCCGGATTTGTGTAGGGTTTACTCCTTAGCCTTTTCTTCTGAAGATATCCCACAAAGCAGCGGAGGTTTAGGATCAGAGTCTTCCTTCCCCCAGATGGGCCCCATCTGCCCCTCACTTCCCTCTACAGCTCATGCAGAAACCACCTTATTGACCAATGGACCCACCACTGGTCTCATTCGGTCAATCCGCCTGAGCCTATCTTCACATGTAGAGGAAGTCCCTAACTCACTGAGGGTTTGAGACCCATTGACTCCCTTCACTTGGTTTAGCCAGCCAGTCAAAGCCATTCCTGGAGTTCGGGCACTGCCGCATGCTAACAGCTTCTAGGAGCCACAGGTGAGAGCTGAGTGCAGGGCGGGGACCAGAGGTGAACAGTCTACTCCAGAAGGAGCATGACATGTCCCCCACCAGAAGTACTACCTCTCCCCTAACACCCCATACACCCCCAAGAAAACTGCAGTGCAGTGCAACCCTGCGGAGTGGCTGCCAATCCTCTGATTGGCAACACTGAGCTAGACTGACACATCTGATAAAGCCCAAATTCTGATCCGGCCAAAGCTTCTTTTGCTCGTCCTCACACTCCCCATTGCCTTCACATCTTGCCTTCCTAGGAATTCCATATTGTGTGTGTTCCTTTAGCACCTTGAGATTCAAAACTTTCCATATCACTTATATACCGCAAGGCATTATGCATTTCCAAGAATCCTAGTAAAAACAGCGAAGAGTCTTGCAGCACTCTTTCTGCTACAGATCCTAGTAGTTTCTGCTATTTAATTCAGCTTTCTTTAGGACCTTGTAGAAATCTGAGGGGTGGTATTTGATCCCCCGCAGAGCGTGAAAAGACGGACAAGTTATGCTCTGCACAACTGTATTAATCTAAGAAACAGTGAAAAAGTTTTGGGGGAGAACTGGGTAAAAGGAGAGAGAAAGAGAGAGAGGTTTCGGAGTCCTGCAGGGATCTTGGCAAGCAGTTCAGATGAGCCTTCTTCACACACAACTGAAGGGGGTAAGAACAGGAGACAAAAGGCAGCTAGCCTCTCTAAACAGGAAGACTTTTAAAAACCGTTTTTTCTCTCTGCAGTGCTGCAACAGCCGCCCCAATGAATTATGCTAAACTCGGACTCAGGATCTGCATAGGCACCTTCTTATTACAATGCAAAAAGCCACTGGAGAAAGTTAGGATTTAGGAACTGCCTGAGAGTCCAGGCAAAACTATTTGGCTCCATTAACCCAGCAATCTGTCACCCCCTTTTCTTTCTTTCTTTCTTTCTTTCTTTCTTTCTTTCTTTCTTTCTTTCTTTCTTTCTTTCTTTCTTTCCCCTTATCATGGAAGGAAATGAGATCTGCCTGGAAATGAGTTTTGCGGTTACTAGATTGGTTTGCTCTCTGGAGTTTGTGTCCTCTAGGATTTTTCTTTCCACCCCCCTGGAACAATGTGAAGAAGCCTGATCCTACAGCGCGGATCCCTGCACTTTCTGATTTTAATTTTGTATTTTTGCTTGTTCGCCTGGCCGTAGTTTGTGCGTAAAAAGATAAAATTTTTGGATGAAGCTTCTCTGAAGGCGAAAGGGGGTGTGCGTGTTTGCTGATTTGGCTTCTCTCCAACGACACCAGAGATCATGAGCAAGAGGATTTCCCCTTGGGATGGGGATTTGAACTGAAGTAAGCGAGCAACTCTTGTGTGCTGTGTCTACATGTAATAATAATTATTATTTTTTGGAAATCTGCGAGATTGCTAGGCGGAAACATGGGAATGGTGCCGTGTGGGAGAGCTGGGGGTCTGCAGACTTGATTTGCCTTATTGTTTAGAAAATGAATTATGATGTAGCTTTGGGGAGAAATGGACAGAGGCGCAAGAGAGATGTGACTCCCTGCGGGTGGGAAACTTGCACAGTTGGGACGGGTGCTTCTCTCTGGGGACATTTCACACAGATTGCTGTGGGGGCTCTTTCTGAGGGAAGAAGGCAGGCGCAGCTGGGGTCATGGGGGTCACCGTGTGGGGCTAATTCGCACCCTTGTATTTTGCTCCCTCATGATATTACGACTTGCCTCACCAATCTGCCTCAGAAACCCCTCCTCATTCCTACAAAAAAAGTTACAGATAGGTGTCGGTCTGCCATAGTCAAAATAAAAAAATTCCTTCCAGTAGCACCTTAAAGACCAACTAAGTTAGTTCTTGGTATGAGCTTTCGTGTGCATGCACACTTCTTCAGATACACATCGTGTATCTACTGGAAGGAATTTTTAATTTTGCCTACAAAAAAGGGACCCACTCCCCATTGAGGGGGTCTTGGGAAGGCACCCAACGTGTGGCACCCAAGGGGGGGGAGAAGAGAAGAGGTTCGCTGAGGGAAGCGGCAGCCCACTAAAAAACCCAAACGCCGTCGAGGCGTGGGGAGTTGTGTGACCCCGGAGCGATGTGCTGACTTTTTTTTTTTTTTACACGAGGAGGGGGTTTCTTTTCTTCTTTCTGTCCTCAGGACAGGAAAAAGAAATGCATAAATTCGTGCGTGTGGCGGGGGCGAGGGAAACAGTTGGGAGTTATAGGGGAGCCTTGGGGGGTCGCGAGGGAAACTTTTGAGAGAGCAAGAATGCTGTGAGGAGGGGGGCTGCGACAGGAAACAAAGCGGAGAGGAGGGCTGCAGGCCTATCTGCGGTGCGCGCGCAAAGGAGGCAGGAGAGACGCGGGGGGTGGGCGCTGCGGATTTGGGTCGGGGGCGTTGCTAGTTGTGTGTGTGTGCGCGCGCCCCCTTTTCTCTTCAGAGGGGGAGGGGAGCGGGCAGGATCTGCTCCGTATCCTGTGGGCGAGGGTTACAGACAGAGCCCCGAGGCTTCTCTTCTTGTTTAAAGAGGGGCCGTGAGGGAAGTCCGGGGGGGGGGTCGTCTTTTTAGAGGAGGCGAGGGAAGCCTCAGCCCACCCAGACATGGGGGGTGGGGAGGCGGTGGCGTGAGGGAAGCAGCGCAGACATGGGTTATGGGGAGGAGTGGGCTGTCTCCCTTCCTGGGCGGGGCAGGCGAAAGGGGTCTTGGCTGCTCCCGGAGTTTTCCCGCCCTCGAAGGGGTCCATTTCTCTCCCCGCCCCCATTTAGGAAGGTTAATATCCTGCGGTCAAAGGGGGGAAGCGATTCCACAAGGAAGACCTTTTTTCGGGTTGCTTCTCCCCTGGCCAACCCCTTTCCCTGTGAGTGTGGACTTGGAAACTAGAAAGGCGCTTTCACACCTGAGGCTTAGGCTACAATCCTGTACTCTTTAAGAGTTAGGAATAAGCCCCACTGAGTTTAATGGGTTTGCCTATTGAGAAAACATGTACAGTATAGGATTGTGGCATTAAACTGAGGTTTAGGGCATACGTGAGATGGAATATAAAATATCTGCACCACCTTGGGTGTGGGCTCAATTTTGAAATAATTTTGATTTTAAAAATTAAAGGCCTTTATGTAGGGCAGGGATCGGGGCACTTGTGGGCCTGCAGATGTTGGAGTCCATTATCTATCGGGGATGATGGGACCCTGAGAATCATCCTGCTCCAACCGTCTGCAATGCAAGAATATGCAGTTGCCCCATACAGGGATCAAACCTGCGACCTTGACGTTATCATCAGCACCATGCTCTAACCAACACATAAATAGCACACGAGGCAGGCTGAAAGGCAGTGTTGATGTTGCACATAGAATCTTAGAATTGTATAGCTGGAAGGGACTGTGCAATTATTGCTGCACCACTAGGAAAACCCTCCTCATAGCTGCACGTATATTACGTCCCTGTTCCTAGAGTGGGTGCAAGAATCAAGGCTTCAAATATAATTTACAGCAGGAGCGGCTAAACTCTGTCCCTCCGGACAATGTTTGACTACAACTCTCATTATCCCTGGCCATTGGCCTTGAGCGTTGGGAGTCCACCAGCATTCGGAGGGCCACATGTTAGCCTCTCCTTCTTTACTTCTTTACTGTAAATTGCATTGTGGGTTATTTTTAAATGAAAGACAGCATATAAATACTGTAAGAAAGTAAATAAACGTGGCTTGAGGAGGAATGTGCCAAGCTTCACCCTGTGGCCAGTTTTGATATTGAACCAGGCTGCATTCAAGATAATAGGAGCAGTTCCCTGTGGTCAGGAACACAGGGCCCAGGAAGCTGCCTTATACGGAGCCAGACAATTGGCCTATCTTGATCAGTATTGTCTGCACTGACTGGCAGCAGCTCTCTAGGGTTTCAGACATGAGTCTCTCCTATCCTTATCTGGAGATGCTGAGCATTGAACCAGGGACCTTCTGCATGCTACAGCCCCTCCCATTACTGCCATATGATGGAATGGAAAGATGGATGGAGCCTTATCTGTATGCTTTCCTTTTGCCACTTCTTCTGGCTGCTGGAATAGGGCTGGCTGCCAGGTGCTTCACAATTTACTGTTTTATCTTTGCCAGTCCCAGGCAGGAAGAAAACTAGGAAGTGTATTGAGTTCTTGATGGGCTGTGATAGATTTTGCTGGTGGGCTGTGTTTGACTTACACAATTTGTGTAGGCAGAGTTTGCTATGACAGGCTTCCCTTTGGCTTGGAGATACTAGCCCAGGCAGCCTTGTGCAGATTAAAGACAAACCCCATGGTATCTAGAGACTATTTTCTCCTGGGATCAAGGCGTCGGGGGGGGGGGGGCACTTGCTGGGATAAATAACTGCCACCCCTGCTGCCCTCCCACTGAGATTTATTGCAGAAATGGTTTTGTATGTGTGTTTCCACAAAGGAATTTACTAATCTGAGGCAGCTCTGTGCCCAGCCCACATATTCTCAGTATCCTTTAACCTTTGCCAAAGAATTCCAAGCATTTTGAAAACCTGGATTTTTGAAGCAGGATAAGTGTATGCAAACTAAGGATATGCATAATATTTGCAATGTCTATTCTGGTCACAGAATTTGATTTTCTTTGGCACAACCTTTGGCACAACAGCCGTGGCTTTTATTAAAATGACAGCAGCTAGCGTCAAAATAATTTGTCTTCCCTTTAGCTTTTGGACACTTGTGAGTAGCAACCACTATTTGCGGTGAGGGAGGAAAAACATATGGAATAAACTACAGAGTTTGTTGCTTGAACTCTTAGCCATAACTATAGCCCTCCATTCTCCAAGGTCTGGCATGTGATGTCGATCCATCATTCAATATAAGTTTGCCTAAACTCTGCAGGGCAGCTTCCCAGACTCCAGATTGCTAAGGAACACTGGTAGCAAAGTCTCCTCTCCTTTTGCATCTGAGTAGAGACATGCCCAGAGCAGTGAAAATCACAGACAGCAGGGAAGGGGAAGCAATTATGTTGTTTGTCTGCATCTGATATGATTGCATGATCGGATCATTCAATCACACCTGATCAGCAGAATTACCTGTTCTCAAAGAAGGCACACCCACAGCCTCAGACAAGCCTCCTTTAGGCGCAGTAAGTAGTTCATCCGAGTCATACCAGAATGCTCTGACATACAATTTGGGAATAACTGTAGTAGAATCATAGAAATGTAGTGTTCTATTCTGTTTCAGCTGAAAGCTTACATGTGGAAAAACAGGGTCACTCCAGTGGCCTTTAGTCAAAAGTCTGGCCATGTTTTTAACCAGGCGAAGTTTCCAGATATTTTTTCAGGGTTTATTTTCCGGGGTTATTCTCATGTTACAATAAACAACGAAATGTTTAATATAATGGGTTTACTCATGGGGGAGGCACAGGGGTTGGCCAGCTTAATGGTCAAGCTTCTGGCTAATATGGCTGTGTGCCTGAGAAATCTAGTATCATTTGTTATTGTGGTGTTGTTGCTCTTATCATTATTAATACATTTTTTTCACTTTTCGTAGAAACAGCAACATCCCCCTGCTGTTTGTTTTTGCACCAGAGATGATCCTTGGAGTTGGCTTGATGCAGCCTGCTGTTTTAAGGCCTACTCCTGATCCTTGTTTGGCTCGGACCCTATGAGACTCTCCACCCCGGCTCCTGCCTTGTTGTGGAACTCGCAAGATGGGGAGCAGTAGTTCAGCACTGAAAGTTTGCACTGATCACCAGGGAGGCATCAACTGGCTGAGCCTCAGCCCAGACGGCCAGTGGCTCCTGACAGGTAGTGAAGATGGCACTGCACGGCTCTGGAGCACTGCGGACAGCCAGTGCAGGGCCCATTTTCAAGGTAGGGTAAATCTTCCCTTAGCCTCTGATTCTGGGGTGCACCCTGTGACAAACTCCCTCAGTGAAGATGGGAGCGGGGCAAAATGACCGCATATGGGGTGATTTAACCTACCTGTCTATGACAACTGAGAATTCAGGGATTCTTGCTAATTGCAAGGAAGAAACAAAGGCTAGCTATGTAAATGAATTAAAATTAATAGATGAGAAGGTGATTAAAGAAGAATGAAGCAGCAACATCAGGAAGCAATGGACATATGTTTGTAACAGGAGTGGGAAACCTAATTACTTCAAAAAATTGTATTAAATTTAAATAATTTGGATTGATTTGTTAAAATTTGGAAAACTAATAAAATTAATATATATAAAAAAGAGAGTTCATGGATTCTCTATCTGTGGCAGGGCACTTGTGCAACATAAATCGGCTTTAAAGATTCTTAATATTGGTTTTCCTGTGACAACTTATTTCCCAAACTAGGTATAAATTAAAGCTGAGGCACGATGGAAGTGGAAACTGTATTTTTACTAACAAGCGCTTAATGAAGGATAAAGCACTTTTACTGTTAAAGGGACAGTACTTTTTCCTTCAGAAATGCTGTTTCAGGTTTGAGCAATAACTTTACTTATAATTCCCCACAACAGAGCTATTTCTAATAGATCTCTTTCCTCCTAGAATGGCTAACTCTTTCTGTAAAAGACCCTTTCTGGGTCCGTTTCTTTCACATGACAAAATTAAACAGGTTTATCCTGCCTGACAAACCCCTAAGCAACTTCCCTAGCCAGACTCCATGTTGCAGTTAAACTGTCAAATTCTCTCTACTATCCTCACTCTCTCTCCTGATTAGCCATTTCTCTTCCCTGCCATGATTGGCTGATGGTCTTCTGGAGGATGACCCCAATGGTCTGTCCATCACACAGCCCCTCCCAAATTCTGGTTAAGTGATATTAATGTCTGTGTGGTTGTGGTAGCTCATAACATACCTGGCAAGCTGCAGTGTGTCTGTCTGCTTAGTCAGACGGCTGAGATCCTGCCATGCTTGAATCCTTGGAGGATTCCTTCAAATGAGGACGGGAAACCTTTTTCTTCATGGGAGAAGGCAGATGATGATATATTTAAGACACACACATACAACACACACATATAAATTGTTGTGAGGCAATTTTATGCAATCATAGAGTTGGAGGGTCCTATAGTTCAACCCCTGTGATGCAGGAATCCACTAGATCATGCAGAATGACAGATTGCCATCCAACCTTTGCTCAAAAACCTTTTCATTCAAGACTGACTCTGGAGAAGCCATTTTATTTTATGCTACCCAAGACATTGGCTCCCCAAACGGCTTGCATAAATTAAAACCCATCACAAATACAGTGGTACTTCAGGTTAAGAACTTAATTCATTCCGGAGGTCCGTTCTTAACTTGAAACTGTTCTTAACCTGAGGTACCACTTTAGCTAATGGGGCCTCCCGCACCGCTGCGCCGCTGGAGCATGATTTCTGTTCTCATCCTGAAGCAAAGTTCTTAACCCGAGGTACTATTTCTGGGTTAGCAGAGTCTGTAACCTGAAGCGTCTGTAACCCGAGGTACCACTGTATACAACAATATGGGCAACTCGGGATGAATGAGTGGGGGCGGGGGTGGGAACCGTCTCTGCCAGTGGGGCAGTGTGAGGAGGCACCTCTCTTTGGGGCAGGGTGGGGGGCAGCTCAGAGACCAGGGACAGCAAAAGTGGCTGCCTGGAGGAATCCTAAGGAGAGGGGAGAGGAAAGGAGGCTGAGGGAACAATCCACAAGGGAGGGTGTTTGAAAAGGGGTGAGGGGCTGCCAGCTCTGCAGGGGTGATATAACTAGGTTCCAGAGGCCCACAGAGGTGCTGCAGAAAGAATGTAGTTGGTCAAGGGAGCCGTGGACTCAAAAACATTGAAAACCTGACTTAGAAGGTCTTTAAACAAATCTTTTCCTGGAGTTGTTTTTGTGAGTTTTGATGCAGGTTTTTTTTCTCCCTTTTAAATTTATTTATTTAAAAGCAGTTTTTTTAAAAAAAAATATTTTAATTTTATTTTGATTTTTCATATACATACACACACACATCAAATAATCAGAATATTAAAAGAAAAAGAAGAAAAAAGAAAAAGCATATCAGCAATGAAAAAGGAAAAAGAAGAAAAGATTTTTTTTAAAAAAGCCTCAAAACCAATCATTTTCAAATACAATTCTTCGTAGAGAGTGCAAGCCGTCTAGATTAGATTAGATTAGATCTATTGCGGCCATTGGCCCATATCGAAACAATACATCAGAATTTATCCATAAACAATACAGTTTAAACAGTTCCAAGTGCAAGCCGTCTTTTTGCAACTTCTGGCTTGACTCCTTGATTCCTAACATGTCTTCCACTACCCACCCATGAACGTTATTTGATCATTCCTTTTTCTAAATGTCTGTATTCAGTTGGTAAATCTGTGGAGAAACATTCTGGATTTTAATCTACTCTAAGCCAAGTGACGGTCTGGGAACCTCCATTTTTCATATATTTTATAAAAAACATCCCATTCTCTCCTTTGAATGATTTCTTATTGAGTCTGTAAGTTTAGTCAATTCTAGGTATTCACTTAGTTAGTTTTTGTTTCTTTTGCAACTAAATAATCGCTAAGGGCTCATGTAAACAGCTTGATTGTCTGCTCTTAAGTTTGTTTTCATCTTCAGAATGAGAAATGCCACTTTTTATACAATTTCCATAGATTGACCTCAAAATGATTAAAGAACATGGAAGCTGACCATGTAGGTAGAAGGAAGTGCCTATTAAACAAGGAGCTCGGTGGACTTAAAAAAAGAGAAAAACTATATTCAAAACAGTAAAAACATTGAGTCAGAAGAAGCTTGAATTTCTAAAGTGTACGTAAATTGTTAGTCATCTTTCATATAGATTGCATTCTTCCCACGCATGTGGAGAATGTGAATAGGGGGAGGTTTAATTCCTACCCATTCTCTTGCTGAAATCCTTATGTGCAACTTACTTGGGAACAGGTCCCATTGATCTCTGTGTGAAAAACAGGACAATGGCGGTTAGTGCTAACAGCAAGACATCAGACCAGCCCATCTAGGGCTCTGCACTCAGGAAAATGAGCAGGGAGGCAGGGACCCCAGACCCCATAACCATTGAGTCCAGAGTTTAAAAATTACCTAACAGCACCACTGGATTGCTGGAGTGTGAATTTTGTTTTTGTTTTTTAAATATATTTTTTATTGGTTTTTACACATGTTTTCCAAACATAACATCCCATCTTGAACAACATAACAGACCTTTGGCTATCACTGCCTAGGACTTCCATCATCCTAATGGACTGATGGTTTTCTAACTTCCTTTCTAATTTTGCATTTTATTATTATAGTTATTGCTATAAAATCCAAATCCTAAATAAACTCCTTCTTAGTCCTCTTTTGCAATAATTCATATAGTTCTCCTTACAAAACTTCTTGTAACTCTACAAGCGATGTCAATTGATTACAATTGTCTTTCAAATATATTGTGAATTTCTTCCAGTCCTTCAGGAAAGTCTGGTCTTGCTGGTTCCGCCAGCAACTCACCAGCAATTTTGCCAACTCAGAATAATCCATCAATTTCATCTGCCACTCTTCTTTTGTTGGTAGTTCTTCCTGCTTCCACCGTTGGCCTAATAGTATTCTTGCTGCAGTTGTCACGTATAAAAACAATTTTTTATCATGCTTATGAATCTCTGTACCCACAATACCAAGTAAAAGGGCTTCTGGGTTTTGTTTTGTTTTTACAAATGTATATTTCAGCATTTTAAAAATCTCATTATAAATAATTTCCCAGAAGTCCTTCACTTTCTTACATTCCCACCGCATATGGTAAAAAGTACCTTCTTTTTCCTTACATTTCCAACATTTATTATTTATTTTATACAACTGGAGTGTGAATTTTGAGGCATAGAGCTGTGGTTTGTATGAGATAGTAGAAAGCATGTTTTAAAAGGAGAGCAATTGTCCTGGCCGGGGGGGGGGGGGCTGCATAAGGACATATTTATATCACAGATTCAGAACAGGTTTAGCAGACATCTCTCCCTTTCCTGGCAATCCAGGGTATTGTAGATCTTCAAGTGGTTGCAGGTCTGTAGAGAATTCCAGGCACTGACAATCACACCTCCCAGGAATCCTTTGAGGGAAGTCCTGACAGACTAGCATAAGACCAGTACAAAGGTTCTTTCAGATCTGCCACAGTAATCAATTTAAGAGTGTGATGCAAACCTTCCTGTTACAAGACCAGGGCAGCGAAGCCTGTCATCCTCCAGAGATTGCAGGACTGCAATCATCCCTGGACACTGGCCATGCTGCCCTGGGGTTGATGGGAGCCGAAATCCAACAACATCTGGACAGCCACAAGTTCCTGTTACAAAAATCTCCTTTTGTAGTTTTCAGTAAATTTGTACTGATCGTTCTTAGTTCTGTATATTTTTTCCCCAGGACATGAAAGCTACATCACATTTTGCCACTTAGAAAATGAAGCTGCTTTTACATGTAGTGCGGATCACACAATTCGAAAGTGGGATGTGATGACAGGCCAGTGCCTGGCAGTTTACCGAGGGCACACATCAATTGTCAACAGGTAGGTACCACAGAGTCTTTTATTTAGAGCTGCCTAGATTTCTCCCCTCACCCTGCGTTCTCTGCTTGTCACAACCTGTAATCTGATGCTAGTTAGCTCCTCAGCTAACCTCCTCAGGTCTCCTATCCTTACTTCTGAATCTGTTCAAAACCAGTCGTTTCCTCCCTATGCTGTATTGCGCAAATGGATTGCCTAAATTTCTGCTACACATGCTCTTGGCTGTATGCGATTAGTTATTCCAGCAAGAATGCTGACGCAGCCACAGCCTGGGCAAGAGAGACGGACAGAAGAACAAGGAGGAACTGAACCGAATTCTCTGCTGGGAATGAAATTGGCAACAGCTGCACCTGATAAAGAGATTAAAAAGCATTGTGTTAAGCATACTTCTTAGTAGTAAAAAAGAAAGAAAGGGGGGATACAGCTAAAGCTTTGTTTAAAGATTTGGAATTTTGCCCTGCTGTTAATTACCCCCCAGAGAAGCTTAAAGCCAGACCTTGATTTGTTATGCTAAACGTGCATTCTGTGTGCAAGCAAGCAAGGGATCCTTTTTGTGTGTGTGTCAGCTGCCAAATGTACTTCTCCTTTTTGCAAATGGAATTTCTAGATAAATTGGCAACCTAGGCTGGAATACAGAGGACCACCCTTAGGGCTACTATACAGTACCGTCTTTAGAGTTGGTCATCTGCATTGTTCAGTTTTATTGCACTTGGGGAAATCTAGGGCTGTCATAAAGTTCACCTGTCCACGTGGCCAAGCACGTACAGTACAGGGCTGCACCACAATTTGTTTAGGGAGAGAAACCATCTAGGAAACTATGGCTGGCATGCAACCATGGCTATTAGTGGATAAGGTTGAGAATTCAGCTGCCCCAGGATTTAATCTGACCCCATTTCAGTTAATCTAGATATAAATAAGTTTCTGGAAAACTAGCCGGGAATTCAAGGAACTAGCACAGTATTTCTATTCCAGCAGGCTTCACAACTGAATTATGACATTACTGTATTGTTTTAACTCATTTTTAGTTTTATTCTACTGGATATTCTGTACACCGCTTAGAGACGACTGTGATTAAGCAGTATGCAAATTGGGGGAATAAAAATATATTCATGTGGGGTGCTATGTTTAGTTCTGCATACAGCAGTTCAGCTAATAAAACTGAGAAAAAAGGTACAAGGATTATTAAGATCGCAATCTTATTTACCTGAGTGTAAGCCCCGTTTAATTCTGTGGGACTTACTTTTCAGTAGAGATGTATAGGATTACATGCTGACAGTCTAAAGCACAAACATTATAAGTACAGGTAGGTAGCCGTGTTGATCTGCCGTACTCGGGGGGGGGGGAATAATCCTTCCAGTAGCACCTTAAAGACCAACTAAGTTTGTTATTGGTATGAGCTTTCGTGTGCATCTGAAGAAGTGTGCATGCACACGAAAGCTCATACCAATAACAAACTTAGTTGGTCTCTAAGGTGCTACTGGAAGAAACATTATAAGGCCAGGCAGAAGGAGCTGGGGGGAAACTTCAAACTCTTTTGACATGTGGCTTATTCCCCCACCCCAACAGGATTCTGGTTTTCAAGGATTATCTCTTCAGTGGCTCCTATGACAGGACAGCACGGTGCTGGAGTGTGGATAAGGAGAAGCCAATCCAGGAGTTTCGAGGCCACCGGAACTGTGTTCTGACGTTGGCTCTTTACTCCTCCAAGGATGTCCTTGAGGATTCAGAAGAGGAAGAGTTGGAGGAGGAGAAATTGAGCAGGGGCTTCTTGGTGACAGGGAGCACAGACTGCACTGTCAAGGTCTGGTGGGTGTCCAGTGGGCGCTGCCACCAAACCTTGCTGGGACACACTGGGGCCGTCTTATGTCTTATACTTGATGCTCCAAACAGGGAGCTTTTTTCAGGCAGCACTGATTACACCATCCGGACTTGGAACATCGTGACTGGCGAGCAGCTGAGAGTGTTCAAAGAGCATCAAGGATCTGTCATTTGCCTAGAGGTAAGTGACTTGATATTGGCCTGGTTTGTACATAACACTAAACCATGGTTTGTTTAACCAAAGTGTCCTTTGTTTGAATGTCTGAACCCAGCCCAGCAGACTAACCACAGTTTATGGCAGTGTTTCCCAACCGGTGTTCCGCGGCACACTACTGTGCCGTGAGACATTGGCTGGTGTGCCGTGGGAGGGAGGCGGGCGAGTCGGGCGGTGAAAGGCGGCGGCGGCGAGGATCCGCCCGGCTCCGCGGTGGTGGTGCCGAGCGGCGGGGCAGCGCGTGCAAAAGGGAGGAGCGCGAGACAGCGGAGGAGGAGGAGGCCGGCATGTCCGGGCAGCAGCAGCAACAACAGCAGCAGCAACTCCCGGCGACGGCTCCTCAAGCCCCGCCGCCGCCCCCTCCTCCGCCCGCTATCGCCGCCACCACCACAACAGCCGCCGCCGCCTCAGTTGCCGCCGTCCCTCAGTCCCTCGCTCTGCTGCCTCCCGGCAAGGGGGAGGGAAAAAACTTTCACTTTCGTGCGTCCCTCCCGGCGTGACGCTGCGCGCTGACGTCACGGGGCGGGGCTTTAATGGTGGTGTGCCGCGAGATTTTTTTTCAGTAAACAGGTGTGCCGTTGCCCAAAAAAGTTTGGGAAACACTGGTTTATGGGTACAATCAGTGATGTGTTTTGTAGTTGGCTAACAAACCATAGATTGTTTGGTGGCACATTGGAATCTAGGTGTCTTGCTTAACCTTGGTTTGTTTGACCACAGCACCCCAAATGCATGCCAAAATACAGGCATGAGGCAAGAGCAGCTGGAAAATGAACCAAGCTTCGGAGAATGAACCATGGCTTCTTTGAATGTATGCAAGGTGACTCATGTACAAGCCATGGTTAAGGCTTAGCATTATGTGCGAATGTAGCCATTCACTAAGGCCAGTGTTGCTGCTTGGAGCAACTGGGCAACCAACTAGGGTAGCATTTGTTGGGAAGAGAAAACAGCAGAGGAAGCCAGTGTGGATAAAGGACTTCTATAGTAATAGAACTAATGTAAGAAATGGCCCAAGTAAAAGGTAAAGGTAAAGGGACCCCTGACAATTAAGTCCAGTCACAAACGACTCTGGGGTTGTGGCGCTCATCTCGCTTAACTTATCCCAGTGTCGTATACTTAAATAAGGTCTTTCCTGACATATTGCAATACATACATGGAGAGATTCAGGAAAAGTATAGCACCTGTCAGAGTGTGTCCACAAATGAGATGAACTGAAGAACTCCATGACAAAGAAAAGAAGTAGAATAGTCTTCTGCATCTGATTGGGATGGAGCACATCCCTGAGAACTGTGGTCAGAAGGAACTTCTGAGCAACTCTCTTCTAGATTTCTTTGGTCAGAAAGATACAGAAATAGCCTTGAACAGCTGCATATATGCGGAGCATGTCTGTCAACTACTCTGGGATTTTATTTTCCTTGCATTGAGGCGAGAGCTACATACTGTGTGTGTGTGTGTGTGTGTGTGTGAGAGAGAGAGAGAGAGAGAGAGACTAATTCTAGGAAGAACATAGGAAGTATCCTTATACAGACCCTTGGTCCATCTAGGTCAGTATACACTGACAGGTAGTGGCTCTCCAGGAATTCAGACAGCATTCTCTCCTGGCCTTCCCTGGAGATACCGGATATCGAACCTGAGACCTTCTGCATGCAAAGCAGCTGCTCTGTCACTGACCCATGACATTTGTGGTGCGGTAACCATTGAAAAAGGCAGCTGTGCAGGCATGGTACAATGTGGGGAGCTGTGAAAAGCCATGCAACCCTATGAAAAATATATTTGTATAATTGCAAGGGAAGGGACCACAGAAAGTTGGAGCGGGAGATAAATTATCACTGTAAACATGTTCTATCCACCACAAAGATCTCTTCAATGTTATGATTTGTAGACTAGTCGAGTGAGTAATGCTGGCCTTGGGCATAGAGAATGCAGGTTGAAATCCTGCTCAGCAATGACGTTCACTGAACAGCCTTGAGAAAGTTGCCAAGCTGGCTCACAAACACATGTCCATCACCACTCAGGGACTGCAGCACGAACGGGTGTTTTCTACATGTTGAGTTGTCACAAAACAAATGCTAAGGACAGAACCCAGTTACCTCATGTCAGCGGTGTTTTGCCTTTTAGTGGAATGAATCCACATGTTCAGCTGTGGCTCATCAGGTCATAGTGTTGAGAAGCGGAATAAGGCACGTGCCTTGGGTGTACTGCCCAAAAACTTCTGACACCTACCCCACAGGATTGTTGCAGAGGTTAACTGACGCCTTGATCTCATTGGAAGAATGTTATAAAAACGAATAAGCGTGAGGACTGTACCTGACTGCATGACTGCGTTTAACACAGGGCACTTTCAATGGATGGTTTAGCAAGGCATTGATCAGGAAGCAGCTGTTATTTGCCCCATGCAGTGGGATAACTACAAGATAGAGATAGATAATCTTGTCTTCTACACGTTGTTTTTGCGAACGCCTGTCCAGTAGTGGAAATGAGTAGGTGTCAATTTAAGCTTTCCAGGGTTGAGTCAGTCATGTGTGGACAGTGTTATCTGTGAGTCCATGAAACATGTTGATGTGAACATGGACAGGGATGAGTGAGAGGAGAAGCTGCACTGGCCTGCTGGAAATTAAATGGCTAAGCCTCTTCCTCCATGTTTTATGGGATGGCACGAAGCAAGTGAAATGGGATGAAAGCCATCCCATGTAGTATTGACAACACGACCTGAGAAATTTGTCAAATGAGTTTTCACCAAGTTCCTCCTTTCTTTGGGCTATGAAGATACTGCAAGCGCCACTGAACAAAGGGTTGCAAGCTCTGCTGGTGTGAAGCAGGGCTGCGGAACCTCTGGCCCTCCAGATGTTGTAGTGCAACTCCCATCATCCCTGATCACTGAGCATGCTGGCTGGGGCTGAATGGAGTGGGAGCCCAGCAAGCTCTGGAGGGCCAGAGATGCTTCCCATCCCTGGTGCAAAGGATGGACGCCTCCATGCTGTCTGCTTCTCTAGCTGTCCACACAGCAGAAGCGATTGCGGGGGACCTGCCTAGCCCGCTTCACGATGCAGCCTGCGAATGCCACAGAAGGCTAGAGCATCTGTCTTTTAGGAGCTCAGGCAGTTGCCACTCTGCAGACATTCCCCAAGAGGTACGAGCGCAGTTGTACTCCTTGTTTTCCGTGATCTGCTGTGCTTTTCTCCAACAGCCGCTCTGTTGGGAAATTAGCCAGAGTGAACAAAGCCTTTTCCAATGCCAGCCAAGAAAAACACAGCAACAAAGACATTTGCTGCTTCTTCAAGCCACAGGCAGATTATAATTGGGATTTGTGTCTCCCCAGCTATTTATTTTTTTTAAAAAAATCAGGCATTGTTGGGGTTTGGATAAGTTTGGAAGAAACCTATGGTGGAAAGGGCTCTTTCCCGCTTCTCCCTTCCCTTGCTAATCATGGGAAATTAATCTCTGCTCTTGTCGATGAAAGGCATGCCTGTCTTTCTAATGAAAGAAATTAAAAGCACGTTTCGCAGAGATTGGCCACTTTATTTTATCTTGACATAAATGAAGCAAAAATCGTGTATAGGCTTTCCTGTAACACACTTGGTATGTGCCTCACGATATAGGATACCTTAAGCCCTACGGCTGCAGTTGTTTTTCCATTCCATTAGCCAAATGACTGTTGTGGGAGGTTGCATGAAATGTTTCTTTTATTTAAAATAATGGATCTCTTCTGGAAGCAAGCATTCCTTCAGGAGGAGGGGGAGGGGGAACCTGCACCAAACTGGAGTTTTCTGAACAAGAAAGTTTGCTGTTTTGTGGGTTTCTTGCCTATGTATGTTTTCTGTAGAGGAAAATAGATGAAAATAAGAATTGGTGGGAGACATTGGCTTTGGTAATGGAGTGTGCAGCTTCTCAGAGGGCTCATCCAGACTTCCTTTTGTGCCACTTTTCTAGGAACACGTCTGCTCTTTAAAGCTATGTGTTGGAGCACTTTTTTGTTTGGCCGGGTGCTTTTCCCCATGAAAACTTCTGCATTTTTACTTCTGCATTGGAGAAAACAGCATTCTGCAGAAAACTCGAATTGCTGTTTGTTCAGATTCAGCGTTAAAAAGCGGTTTTTACTGAGGAAAGCGGGGGGGGGGGAGGTGCTCTGACACCACACTTTAAAACATGGATCTCTGCCTAGAAAGCACAGGGCAAAATGTTAAGTGTAGAGGAGCCCAGAGTTTTGTATCTGACCCTACATTTTAAAAAACTGCTTGCTATTAACCAAATACATATAGATTTGCTTGTTTATTATCCTGAATTGAATTGCCACCTCCAGTCTATGTTACCCAAGTCATTGTGTTAGTCATTCTAATCCACTGCCTTTTAAATTAGAAACATATACAAGGGATTCTTTGAACCTCCGTTTTCTGAGAAACAAATACAGTCATACCTTGGTTGACGAATGCCTTGCGACTCAAACGTTTTGGCTCCTGAACACCACAAAACCGGAAGTGAGTGTTACAGTTTGCAAATGTTCTTTGGAACCTGCATGTCCAACCTGGCTTCAATTGGTTGCAGGAGCTTCCTACAGCCAATCAGAAGCCGCACCTTGGTTTCCGAATGTTTTGGAAGTCAAACGGACTTCCAAAACGGATTCCATTTGACTTCTGAGGTACCACTGTGCAGTAATTACCTCTTCTACAGACTATTGGATGTAAAGCTCAGCAGAGGTGGCCCTCTAAGTAGGTCAACTGCTCTAAGAAGTTCAGGAAGTTATTGAATTTCCTCCCCACAGAGGTGCATCTAGCATATTCATTATGCTGAAATGCAACTCTTTACCCTGGCCTTTGCCATCTCTCTCTCACACACCCACACACCTCCCTTTCTTGTGAGTGTCACTTATTTTAAACTGTTTTTAATACTCTATTGTCGCATGCCACACCAGTCTCTGAATGGTGAGAGATTCCAGGGGTTCCAGGTGCTCACCCAGGAATTCGTGTTTCCTTTTGGGAATGAGGCACATGGAGACTGTGGGGTCTTCATGATACGTGGTTTATTTACAGATATATGCAAAGGGATGGAGCTTCACTAGCTTTAAAGGATCTGCTCCTAATTATACTAGCAGAGTGAGAGCTATTTCATCTGTTCCTCTTTGACATCTCAAAGCCATTTGGAGGCCCACTGGGAGCCCTGGCTGTGTGCAGAACATAAGATCAGAGGTCTGTGTTAGAGCTCCAAAAGCTGTGCTGCTTTCTACATTGCAATCATATCATTGAATTGTGTCATCATTTTTCTTTTTGCAGGGGGAAGGTAGCGCTGAAAATGACCATGACTCCGAACAATGCTCCCTCGTGAAAGTGATCTTTCCTCTCTTTCCCCTCTTAGCTTGTGAATCGGCGCTTGTATTCAGGGAGTGCAGACAGGACGGTGAAATGCTGGTTGGCCGATACAGGGGAGCGAGTCCGGACATTCAAGGCTCACAAGCACAGCGTCAGCACTTTGAAATACCATGCTGGAATATGTAAGTTCCAACAAACCCTCCCAATTGCCTTTTCTCATCTTGTCCACTGGCAACAGATATGTTAGTCCAGGAACGACCACCTTCTGTGTATTCTCCTTATAGCAGAAATTTGCCACAACTATCCAAGTCCTGATGGTATGAAGGAGACAATCACCCCCATGTTATTCTCCTTCTTTTGTTAAGTAAGCCAACAACACAGAGCTAGGCAGAGGCTCATGTAGAGTTTTAGCTCCTTATAAAAAGGGTGTCACACATCTTGTTTCAGATTTTGAATTTTCTTTCCTCTCATCCCTGATGCCATTTTGCTCACCTGGCACACTTTGCTAGAGTTGAAGACACGCTTATATTTTTAGACCAGGCCTGTGAAATTGTTTTCGTGTATGTTGCAGAGCTTGTAATGGCACCGCTTAGCAACTTTGGTGATTAAGTGGTATATAAATAGTTGAAAGTAAGTAATAAGTAAATTGGCTGCAAACAATAAAAATCTAACTGACAGATGTTGCAAGAAGTGAAAGCAGATGAATATTGATGAAATATCCTGTTAAGGATGAAGATTGTGAATGAGTGACATCTTTTCAAAAACTTAGTTGTGGTTATTGCTTTAAATCTCATTTTGGTGGCTTGCTATGGTCTCTGGTTAAACCAGTTTTCCAGGCATTTGTGGACAAACTATACTGCAGAAAAACCAAAGACCTCCTAGAACAGGAGTGAGGAATTTACAGCCTGTGGGCCAATCCTGGCCTGCTGGAGAGTCCAGTTTGGCTTACAAGGCGTTTTCACCCAAACCATGCCCAGCTGATGTCACGCTGATGGGTGAGTGATGTCAGCTGATATACAAGGGCAGGTATTTGATTGAGTTTACGTATATGTCACTTTTCCACAACAAGCTGTGCCCAAAGTGGCTTGCAGCAAACATTCAAAGCATTAAAAGTACAAATATACAAAATATAGTATATGTCAGTAAATTCAAAATAACAATAATCTGTAGTTTAGGAAACACATAATAAACTCAACATTACAAAGAAAAAAACAATCTAGGCTTAAGTACATAAATACAAATATAATTTTCCATTGGCTGCACCCCCTGTTCCCCACAGGGTTGGGGCTGTGCACCCAAAGTAGCAGGATGTAACCCCTTTTCTCATCACCTGATGAGGTTGCTCATTAGGTGAAGGGAACACACTGGCAAAGCACCCCCCGCCCCCGTCAACTTTGACAGGTAGGCAGGACCACCCAGATATCAGTAGCCTGATGCCATTATGACATCAGATGATTGACAGATGGGTCAGCCCAGCCAGCTGTCATATTTCCATGGGGGTGTGGGGAGATAAGGATCTGGCATGTCAGGCTAAAAGGACTCCCTACCCTGTCGTAGAAGCATGTAGGTTTTGGCATGAACTCCCTGGAATGGATCCATGTAGCCCAGAGTTCTGGCCTGCAGAGAGGGGACTCTGTAACTTGTAGGCTTGAATCCCTTTCAGCTGCATGGTAGGTAATGAGCATACTGGGTTGCGGCGGCGAGGAATTACGCTAGCAGCTAACTTCCTCCTCATTCTCCCACTGCCCATGGTCCAGGTGGCTTCATTCCAATGGAGCTTTCATCAGAGGTGTGCCTGGCAGATTATGCCCTTGGCATTAGCTGCTACCACTTAAAAGCCAAGTGTTAAATTGGGGCTCTTCCCCTGCTGGCAGTACCCTACCTTGCTAGCCCAAAAGATTAAGCTGCATAGCCACACTGCAAATTATATTATGCTCCCCCCCCCACGTTCAGTTGAACATTGAGGGTACTTTAAGGTAATTTTGGGCTGCAAGTGCAGAGGTATTCTGAGCTGGGTCTTTCTTTATTTTTTGCCCCCTGAGCATCCTTGCTCTTGGTAGAAAAGCAGAACAGTCCGTTGTTCATCCAGAGATAGTCACACTCTCCCCTTCTGTAGCAGCAGACCAAGGCCTTTGCGTTTAAGGAATAAATGCTTCCAGATGGCACAAAATCATCCTGGCAGTTGGCAAACTTGGACTGTTCTCCCGATCTCTGTTTAAAAAAAACCCACCCAACAACGTAGTAATTGGATGTAAAGTAATAAATGTTCTCAGAGGGCGTTACTGGCTTTGCATGCCTTTTCTCTACATATACCCAATCTGATACCCCTTTCAGACTTTATTCATGCTGACACAACCCCAGTTGCATATTGGATGTGCAGCAAGCATACAGCTGAAGTGGCACGATTTGTGCTGAAAACAGTTGCGGTTGTTTTTTGATGCCCATTCTGCATCAACAGGTTTCCTTCCCTCTTAGCCTGGACATGCTAGAACTGAAAGTGTAGAGAGGATGTTTGCCTACCTGAAGTAATCATACCAGAAAGCATCCTTGGCAACTAAAGCTAAGAGTCTACCCTTTGCAGCCTGAGCTGCAAAAAAGCTGCTGGCTCTAGAATGCTTTAGCAATGCATTCCTTCATGTCTTGTCATCCTAACACCATAGCCAGTCAGGAGCTCCCTTATTCTGAGCCCAAGCCCATGCACACGAACGCTCATACCAATAACATAGTTGGTCTCTAAGGTGCTACTGGAAGGAATTTTTTTTTTGTTTGTTTCGACTACGGCAGACCAACACGGCTACCTACCTGTAACAAGCTCAGTACTGTTTGCAGAGAGTGGCAGCAGCTCTCCAGGGTTTCAGGCAGGAGTCTGGAGATACCAGCCATCTAACCTGCAGGCAAAACATGCTCTTTGCCACTGAGCCATGGGCCTTGACCTCTTCAGATATGTTTTAGCTTTGAATACAGAAAACAGCAGCTTAAGGATGAATTGGACATTGCGTGTAATTCACTCCTAATGCCCTTCACTTCCCAATACATCTAACAGAGGCTGTGCCACTCTTTGCAACCCAGAACTGTTTGCCACCTAGACCCATTAATAAGAATTCATTGCTAGATGGGAGGAGAAAGATCCCATGTGAGTGCTGGGAGGAGCTATTACCTCTGTGGGTGGTAAAGGGCAAAGAATTACCTTTGAGGACTCTAAATTTGACAGGCATGGCACCCTTCGAAGGCCTTTTCTTGCTTTACAACATGTCTGGATTGTAAATGCAACCTTTGTTTGACTATGTTTATCACATGAACCCTGTGATTATGGGTTTCTATAGCAGGATACCTTTTCAAAGTAAAAAATGCCCTGGGTTAATTGAATGAAAAAGAATATTTAACACATTCCAAATAGAAATGCCCCTTTTTAGAAGACACTAAGATTAAAAATGACTTGCTCTGTTGTTCAAACAATTAATTAAAGAAAAGAAAATCTCATTCTGCTTGCTAAGTGATTCATTGTTTGTGTTACATCCTGTGGTATATTTGGTCTTCGTGCCTAACTGATAGAGAAGGAAATTACATGGCTATATAGGGTGTTTAGCTTTGATTTAATTTATAATTGATGTCATAAATTCTTATTGATGTCATAAATTTTAAGGCTTTTTTTTTTTTGCATGTTCCAGTTGTTTCCATCTTTGGTATTTGGTGGATGCTTATAAATTTTAAAAAATGTAAAGCTGAGGAGTGCCAAAATATATAAGATAGTTGGGTTCAGTTCCCCTCCTTGTGAATTTCACTAAGAGAATTGGAGAAAGTGCCTATCCAAGCTTACCTTGCAAGTTTGTTGTGAGGATAAAAAGCGAAAAAATACATTACGACTTCCCTTACATATATTATTATTTTACTGAGTGCTACATTCAGCCTCAGGGTGGATTATCAAATTAGAATTAGCTATCAAAAAATGTGAATTAGCTGAAAATAATTCCCAAAGGGTTGGCACATTTACCTTCTCTGTTCCACCCTTTCCCCTTATAAGACTGACTTTAGGCTACAACCCTGAACCGACTTATGAGGGAGTAAGTTCTGATGATTTCAATGACACTTACCTTGTGTAGTTTGAATCTTCGCTTTGTTGCCTGCTGAGTTGACCCTTTGTGTTGAAAATAGGAGAAAACAAACATTTTAATAGCAAACGAATAAAAAAAAAGTTATTCTGAAAAGGTCCCTCATCCTTGTTTTCATTGCAGTGTTTACAGGAAGCGGTGACGCCTGTGCCCGAGCTTTTAATACCAAGACCGGCATCCTGCAAAGAGTGTTCCGAGGTCACAAGCTGGTTATTAACTGCATCCAGGTGAGCCTCACAAAGAGCAGCTGCACAACACTTGGCTATAGCTCTGTGGGTCAGGAACGGTTTGGTGTCACTTCCTTTACAAGCACTTAAGGGTTCCTTCTGTTAGCTATTAATGGCAGGCTGGGCCATAGCTCACTTTTACAACACATGCTTTGGATGCTGAAGGCCCCAGGTTCAATCCCCAGCATTGAAAAGCCCCTTCCCGCTGGTCCAGACAAGGCTCAGGCAGATGGAACAATGGACTGACATTGTTACCTATACTCATCAATTGTTGTGCAATGATGGATGTGGTAGATTCTTAAGAAAAAGGCTCTACTGGAAAAAAATTGTTTCCTTGCTCATAGGGTCACCCTATGAAGTTGATTTGCTTAGACAGCTTTAAAATAAGTTCTAGACCCATCCATGGTGACTGGGTCCTAAGTTAATTCACAATATCCGGTCAAATGTTGCTTAGGCAACCTGGGGATTCAAGCCAGCCCCCGTAGACTTCATACCTGGCTGTTTGCTATAACCCGTCTGCAAGCTCTCAGTGAGCTAAGGCACATGCAAAAAAGCTCTTTCACCCATTCCTCCCCAGTAAACAGAAGTGGACTCTCTAGCAGAGCCCTCTCATAATTATGCACCCAACATGCCTGAGATGAAGGCCAAAAGCTTCCGTCAGAGTGAGCAGCGAGAGAGGCATTGGCTGTGCTCTTCTGTTATGCACTCACATTCGTGAGCCAAGATAGGCACATGGCAGTGAGCAGCTCCCTGGAAAAAACAACGCTCTATTGCTCTTTTGTGCTGCATGGAGTGGGATGAGTCAAGAGCCCTTTGTTTTTTGGATGGAGCCCGCAGGAAGTGGGAGCCAGGAGGTCAAGATAATGATGCCTCTTCAGGTTTCGTTACATTTGAAACACTTTGTTAAAAATTACTTAGGTGTTTAAGTATAAATAAAATTAGGATTGCATCTCCTGCCACTATCGGTTTGAAGCTGGGTTCACGCACTGGGTGTTGTGTCTGCTTCTGAGTGGTAGGCATTAGCAGGCCTCCTCTGCCAGACTTTGTTCCTTCTGTGCTTGCCACACTTTCTTCTTCTCATCATGCTGGAGGCAGCGTGAGGGGGAATAAAGGAGTACTTCCCGTTTTCTTTGTGTGCTCCCTTTGGTTGCACATGAACAGGTCCTGCCTCTGACAAAACTGTGGGTCTTTTTACCTGTCACATATCACAGAAGTGAGGAACCTTTGGTCCTCCAGATGTTGCTGATCCCCTGAAAAGCATATTTGGGGAGGCAGTGTGATGGTTGGGGTGTGTGTCAATTTTTGCCGAGGGCCACTGAAAAAAGGCGTTGAGGGCCACATACGGCCCTTGGGCCGCAAGCTGAACCACCATACAGTCATACCTTGGGTTACAGATGCTTCAGGTTGTGTTTTTTTGGGTTACAGACCTGCCAAAACCCGGAAGTACCGGAACTGGTTACTTCCGGGTTTCAGGGGCCGCGCATGTGCAGAAGCACTGAATCACAACCCGTGTGTGCGCAGATGCGCCGCTGTGGGTTGCATCCCGCATGGATCACATTCACATCCCGGGTGTCCGCTGTACAATGAAATAATAAAGGAGGCTGTTGCTTTACACCTTTGTAACCAGCCACCCCACCCACACCTGGGATTGGGCTCAGGCGGAAGGGAGAAAACCCTGCTCCACAAATGGGTTGTACAAAAAAAGGAACAGAGAAGCTGCTTCTTTGCTTCTGTGTGCTGTGTTGTGATTATGGTTAAGCTGCCCTTTTAAAATACGGCACTTTTGTTCCAGATTCACAACGAATTACTGTACACGGCCTCCCACGACGGCACGCTAAGGATCTGGGACATACGGCAGGTCAGCAAGCGGAGCAAGCGGCGCTGGAGGGAGAGGTCGATCCAGGGCAGGCGTTCTCAGAAGGGAAGCCTGTCTCGGCTCTTCAACAACAAAGTGGGCTGCATGGTGCACCAGGAAAACAGGGGGGAGCAGGAGGCCGTGGAGCTCGTGTGACGGCTGGGCTGGTGCGAGAGGACAGGAAGCACCCAGTCGACTACATAAGGGAACGCCTGAGCCAACTGACCTACCAAGCCAAATGCAGCCTGTAGCTCATTATACTGAGCAGGCCTATCAGGGGCTCAGATTCCATGTCCTGGCATTTCTGCCCACCTGCCATAATCAAGCACCTGGCTGGCCACAGCCTTGTATGTTGGGTGGGCTGCGTTCAGCAAGGTGGGTCACAAGCTGTGTGGGCACAATCCTGGCCTGATGCTGATGAAATGGCAACAAAAAAGCAGCAGGAAAGTGAACTATGACAGATACCTATTTCATGATGATGTATCTATTCTCGTGAACATATAGGAATGCCCGTTTTGTTGGCCTACTGCATCACACACCATTTGTCGCCCACAGAGATGTCTCATCCTGCACGCCGCAGGTGCAGATTTCTAAGCAACGGGGCCCACAGAGCCAGTACAACTTGGAGCCGCTCAGAAAGGGAGGGGGCAAGGAAGATTCAGGGGTGGAAGCCAGAGCTTTAACATGTCAGTCATAGGAGGTTAGGGAGCCTGATGTCATGTTTAGGTGGTGTGTCACAGAACAGGGGTGTATGGTAACTCCCCCCCCCCCATTTGCTTTGTGCCCAGACCTGGAAAGGTATTTAATGGTACATGCAGAAAAAAAGCAGTTGACGTGCGTTGGATGTGTACTTAATGCCTTGTTAACAACATATTCCCATTCCATAATTTAACACCAGGGGAAACTGCTTCTCTGGGTTTTGCAGCAGAGCCAGCTAAGCAGAGGACTGATTACTGATGTCTGTAATCCCTCGTTCTCCTCAGAACAGTTTTGCAATTATTTGCAAATGAATCATGCTAAATGGATGGGTAAGTTCATGAATGATATGGCACTTTTATAACCCCCCCCCACTCCCCATAGAGCATGATGCATATGCAAAGCATATTGATTCCAAGGTGGGATCACAGCCACCCACCAATCAGCACTTTGCACAGCTGCCTTTCCACTTGGGGAGCCAACACATTTCTACATCTGCACTAGGCCATGGCTTAGTTTAGTGTGATGTGCAGAAATTGCCATTGTGGTGAATTGTGAGCTTTTGCACTGGCCTCTCCAGGTGACCCTTAAACAAGAGTTTGATCTACAGATGAGCATATTCAGCTCCAGGCCACAAAAAGCCTCACTTACTGATTTGTTTTTCAAACGTCTGTTAAAAGCAAAAGGCTGGATTCTTAAAAGCAAAACTGGGTTTCAAGGCGAGAGGTTTCTGGCAACATTTGGGAACTGGAAAATGGTTGGGCTTGTCTTCACAAAGATACAGTTGGAGCAAATTGGTCTGGGTTCTATCAGGGTAAAATATGGAGTGTTTTTTGTAAGTGGGTGAGAGATACTTGTGATAATCTCCATGGGGACTGGTGATGGAATGAGGGTCTGACGTAAGCTCTTTCAGAAGTAAAGGTGTGTAGGTTCCTTGGTGGCAGAAGGAGCAGGGAGATACATCTCCTGTCCTTCACTGGAGAGGAACCCTTGCAGCAAAGATGTGTGTGTGTGAATGTGTGGAATATGGGCCCAGCAGAGTGACTTGGAAGCTGTCCTTGAGATGGGATGTGTGTGGGGTGGAGGCTGTGTGAGCTGCTTTTCTGTTCATGAAAGACAAAGGAAGTGGAGTCTAGCATGAGGCTTTGGAAGACCTCTGTTGCTTGTGTGGCTAAGCTTCTCCACCTGGGGAAGCAATCTCTTACCCTGGTTTTCTCTTTTCTCCCTCTGATGTTTGTTTAGATAACCACTGAGCCATAAATATGTAACTATGATGTTGTGGATTTTGTTGTAGCAGTGTTTAACTGAAACAAGTACTTTAATCACTTGTGTGTGGCTTTCTTTGTTGTGTAGCATACCGAGCCAGTGCCTGTGACAAAGCGGGGGGGGGGGGGAGGTAAATAAAAACTGTCATAGAGATAACACTTAATGTGTCCTCTCTTTTTTTGGACTGATTTTAATCACAGCAGGAGAAAGGCTTCCATATTCTACAGCATTGGTATCAAATGTAAGTTTAATACAAGAAATATAACTGGCATGGGGGAGAAAAGGAAAGCAGCAATTTTGTAAGTGCTGTACTGTATTCCTCTATCCCAGGGACCGGGAACCTCTGGCCTGTGGGGTAATCTTAGCCCACCAAGGCATCCAAGCTGGCCTATAAGACCATTTCCCTCTAACCATGCACACCTTCCCATCAGCTGACAACACTCATTATTATCATCCGATGGACTTAAATCCTGCATTGGCTGCATGCACCCGTTATCAGCAGGTAACAAACACATGCAGCCAAAGCAGTAGGAATTAACAACACTGCTCATCAGTCATGTAGGGTTAAATCCTGCTCATTTTGGCAGCATTCCAGCCAAACCCTTTAATGTTTCAGGAAAGGGTTTGCATGGAATCCCCTGCAAAAGCAGAGGGGGAAATCCTTCCTTTTAGCAACGACTTGCAAGGTGCTTTGAAACCCAACTTTGGGACTTCAAAGCACCTTGCACCTGATGTCATTGTGATGTGAGGTGGTTGACAGAAGGGCAGTCCCACCTTCTGTCAAATTTGGCCCGCAAGGCTGATCCTATACCTCTAAACAGCAAGTTATATTGCTAGAAAGCCAACTCAAGAAGGCACTGTTGGTGGGTGGGTCAGCAGGAATCACTGCTTTCCTCCCAAAGCCCATTCCTGGTGTAGTGACTTGAGAGAATGAGCTGTGAGGCTGCTGGTTCACATCTCTCACAGCCACAAATACACTACCTGGCCCTATTAGTTCAACCTCAGCCTCCTCATCTGCAATAACAACACTGGCCTACTTTACAGGTCTGGTGTAAGGATTACTGCAAATACAGTGGTACCCCGCAAGACGAACGCCTCGCAAGACGGAAAACCCGCTAGACGAAAGGGTTTTCCGTTTTGGAGGCGCTTCGCAAAACGAATTTCCCTATGGGCTTGCTTCGCAAGACGAAAGCCCATAGGGAAATCTCCGGGACAGCGGGGAAGCGCAGCGCGTCTTCCCCACTGTCCTCGGACCTCCTCCGAAGCCGGGCGGTGGGGCGGAGAGACCTCCTCCCGCCGCCAGCCTTCGGAAGCCTGCTCCAAAGCCTGGCGGTGGGGCGGAAAGACCTCCTCCCGCCGCCAGCCTTCGGAGCATCCTTCCGAAGGCAGGCGGCGGGAGGAGGTCTTTCCGCCCCACCGCCAGCCTTTGGAAGGCTGCTCCGAAGGCTGGCGGTGGGGCGGAAAGACCTCCTCCCGCCGCCAGCCTTCGGAGCATCCTTCTGAAGCCTGGCGGCAGGAGGAGGTCTTTCCGCCCCACCGCCAGCCTTTGGAAGGCTGCTCCGAAGGCTGGCGGTGGGGCGGAAAGCCCTTCTCCCCGAGCCAACCTTCGGAAGGCTGTCCTGAAGACTTGCGGTGGGAGGAGGGTTTTCCTTCCCACCGCCAACATTCAGAATGCTGTTCTGAATGTTGGCGGTGGGGAGGAAAAACCCTCCTCCCACCGCAAGCCCCGGGAACAGAGGAGAAGCGCTGCGCCCCTTCCCCTCTGTTCCCGTACCTGTCCTGAAGGCTTGCGGTGGGGAGAAAAGCCCTTCTCCGCACCGCCAGCCTGGCAAGCGGTTTCCATAGGAACGCATTAATTGATTTTCAATGCATTCCTATGGGAAACCGTGCTTCGCAAGACGAAAAACTCGCAAGAAGAAAAAACTTGCGGAACGAATTAATTTCGTATTGCGAGGCACCACTGTAGTGTATGCAGTGAAATGCTTTGAACGGTGCAAGCGCTATATAAATATGAAGTATGTGTATACTTTATCTATCCTCTCTCTTCACTAGACTGAATTAAAAAGACCCATTGCTAGCTGACCAAAGCAGGTTGTGCATTCACCCATTGCCCCTACAATGATCCCAATTGGTGCTCCCATTGCTACCATTCCCACCCCATAGTTCTAATCTGGTTCCCTCCAGCAGCTTTTTGTTTCAATAATAATAATAAAAACCATACAATGCCAAAGCAGGTGACAAACCTTGCTTTCAGTTTGCCTTTAATGAAACAGCCATTTCCTCTAATAACAACTCAGGTGGGCAGTGCTGAGGGAAATGGAAGGGAAACAGAGGAAGCCAAGAATGGAGGCAGCATCATGCTAATGGGAAATCCCAGAGGTTGGCAGAAGTACAAAAAATACAAATATGGAACTTTTTTCTTATGCTGGTCTGTGACCGTAATAAAGTTCATTCATTCAGAAGTGTAACTCATATATGGAAAAAAAACCAAGAGGCTAAATATCCCTAAGATAGAAGGGAGAAAGGGGAGCATTTGGTGCAAGCTGCACAAGAGCTCCCTGCAGGGCATGGGCCAATATTTTATTTTTAAATGACTATATTATTCTTATTCTTTTTCGGGGGTTGCAGTCTTGATAGGTTTTGAGCAAGGATGAGCAGCAGAGTTAACTGGACACAGGAGGAAAAGGGGCAGTGAGGGAGACTGTGGAGTAGTTCAATTGACTTCAATAGTACCAGTCCTACAGTGTCAGAGAGTTGGTGGGGGGACAGGACGGCTTTTGAGGCTTCCAGCCAATTCTTCTGCCTGCTCGTTTGGGGTGGATGAATGCATCTTTTATTTGCTTCCCTGTTCCTGAGCAGATTACAACATTCTCACGCTTCTGCCAATTACTCTTGCTGTGCAAACTGCAAATACTTGCACAATTCTTTCCAGCTGGAGTGGCAGCTTTTGGGGGTGCTTTCAGCGTTCCAAGTAAAAGACGCAGGGCTAATGGCTTCTACACTAATTAGCTCTCATAGTACTCATAAATGTGACAACTCTACGAATTTTTAAAACTTATTCTTAAAAAGGAAAGCCAAATGGCACACGGTAGGTGCTAATGGATGGCTTCCTTACGAAAAGAAGCCGCTTGTGAGGCGTCTCCCCATTAACATTTCAGTGGAAGACAGGAAGCTGCCTTACATGAGTCAGACCGGCGGTCCATCTAACTCAGTACTGTCTACACTGACTGGCAGCAGCTCTCCAGGGTTTCAGGAAAGGAGCACTCCCAGCGCTAGCTGGAGGTGCTATGGACCTTCTCCACATAACCTCTTTTGTAAAGTAGGACAGTATTCTATCCATGTTATCATCATCCTCAAATGCCAGAGGCCCCCTGAAGGGCTCATGTTCCCAGGTTGAGTCCAGGCTGCTTGAGTTTGGCACATTTGTCCAGGTGGGTGCTGAGCCCCACTGCCTTGCCTGCAAACATGGCAGCTCCCCAGCATCTCCTGATCTCATTCCTAGTAATCCCTTCTCCTCACCACTGCCGCCTGCTTCTCCTGGGCCTTCTGGAATTGCTTCTTGCTCATACCCTTATGATGCCCTATGGTGTAGTGTAATTGAACTAGCCCTGTATTCTTATATTATTTATTTTTAAAATTTCCCCATAATTCAACATCCACGCATGTTAGCTTTGTTTAAGCTCGCTTACACTTCTGGATGCTTGATTTGCTCAGGATGGTGTTTCAATTATAAGCATGCATGACAAAAGCCATTTAGACAATTTCCTGTTCCTCAATTTCAACAGTCATGGCTTCCCACAAAGTGCTCTGGGAACTGTAGTTTGTATAAAGGGTGCTGAGAATTGTACCTCTGTGGCAGCTCATTACTCTCAGCACCCTTAACAAACTACACATCCCAGGATTATCTGGGAGACCATGGCTGTTACCAGTGAGATATGAGCGCTTTAAATGTATGGCATGGATGTGACCCCAGTGACAAATCTTTTTAGGTGCTCTGGAGCCAGGAGACTAAAAGCTCACGTTTGGGGCACCGGCTTCCACTGTCCCTGAGGTCTCACCGCCTTCAATTCCTGTTTGTCTCTTCCTCATGCTGCCAGGCAAGAGGCCAAGCCTTGCTGGCTCCTGCTGCCTATGCATAGGAAGTGTCAACAAGAACAAAGGAACTTGGGGACTTGTACTTCTTGGGGGAAGATGTCACAGGGTGGCACACGTCTCTTTGTCTCTCAAACTACAACTTACCCTCAGTTTTCTGCTCATGTTAACAGGCTTGCATGCCTGGGTAAATCACGACCATTGAAACTATTATTTCTCTAGCCAACCATCAGGAAATATCCCCAGGGCAGTTGACAAATTTATATATACAGTGGTACCTACGGTTGCAGACAGGATCTATTCCGGAGGTTGGGTCGGATCCCGAGGTTTCCGTGACCTGAGGAACGCTTCTGTGCATGCGTGGCAAAACCTGGTAAAATACTTCCAGGTTTGCCGTGCGCGCATCCTGAAGTTTACATAACCAGAGGGTTACGTAAACGGAGATACGACTATTATACACACACACACACACACACACCAATATAACACAATTAGAAACAAGCTGTAAAAAGCAAAAAGTGTCGTTACAACAGACGCAGCAAGCAAGCACTGTTCACAGCCTGTACAGTGGTACCTCGGGTTACATATGCTTCAGGTTAAATACGCTTCAGATTACAGACTCCGCTAACCCAGAAATATTACCTCAGGTTAAGAACTTTGCTTCAGGATGAGAACAGAAATCGTGCAGCGATGGCGCAGCGGCAGCTATTAGCTAAAGTGGTGCTTCAGGTTAAGAACAGTTTCAGGTTAAGAATGGACCTCCAGAACGAATTAAGTTCTTAACCCGAGGTACCATTGTATTTAAAACACAGTTAAGAAACCTAGCACCAAAAAGGCTACAGAAAAAGTGTCAGGAGCCCCACTTCCTCTCCACCATGGCTGGGCCTTTCAAGAATTCATAAAATGAATTAAGTCTCCAAGCAAGTGCAGATACTCTTTATTCTGCCTGTATGGCTGAAAACATAACAAATAACCAGCACATTGTCTTCCCATCAGAAAGTGCTAGTTAGGTGTAAGGACAATGACACTGGTAGGAGCTGCTACATCCCCCCTTATCTGAGAAGCAAATCTCATGTGCCTGATACTTGTCATCACCCAAATGACTGTGTTCAATCATAAAGTTACCACCCAAAGTGCATCAGGACATTTCAGAAAAACGAAACCTACCATTTTCTAGTCCTGTCCCTCGGAAAAATGAAGTAAGCTGCCTAATGTGCACACAATACATCCAGGTTCAAGATCGCCTTCTGATGATGACCAGCAGACTTAGTTTGTGGCTTTTGGGGTGTGCCTTGATGGGAGAGTGATGCTCCGTGACCTGGCTGCCTGCCCCTGTCCTGACCAAGCCATTTTAATGGCAGCAAGTCCAGCACAGCCTTAAGGAGCATTATCTCCAGAACAGGAACCCTGCATTTCTGTCTCATATTAGTTAAAATACTGAATGAATCCCGGCTGACCTCTAGTGGCGAGACAGCAACTTATTTTTCAGTTTGGGAAGGTCTCTTCAAGGACCAAGGTTTTTATCCTGTGTCACAGGAGGAAAGGTTTGGGTGCAAGAACCATCACATCATAAAAACAGAAGTTACTAGATCAAAAGCAATAATTGTAGTTCTTCATTAATACTTAAAATGTGGGTGCCAGTTAAGATCATGAAGCTTTATTGCTATATAAACACGTTTGCTCTCCTGGTGCCTCTTGAATCTGCCCCCAGGAGACCAAACTACAGGAGATTTAAGGAGGCAATGGCAGCCTCCTAGGTGAGAGACTAACATTTCAGAGCAATTTACTCTGAGATTTTTTTTTGTGGTCCAGGGATTCAGAAGCACAGTAGCAGCTGGAACATCTGTGGAAAAAATCTTGTATACACATTTGCCTCTTACTAGTTTCTTTTGCCTATTTTGTTGCATTTTAAACACATTGGAGGCTGCCTTCAGAACTAGGACTGCTAGGCAGGTTAAAAAATAGTGTCTGCCATATTTTTACCAACAATTCTTTATTTACTTCCCCTTGTTTATAGCTGCAAAAACTGGTGTATACATAAATGCACATGAGATTGTGGCTACATCACCACTACAACCAGTAGTTCCCTGTCTGGTTATCAAGAGGGGCTTAATTTGCGTTGGAAGGATAAAGGAGGGGAGTGATTTGTAAGCCAGCAGTACAAGGAAGAATTGTACCACATTCCCAACCCTATCCAGATCAAAACCACCTCCTATAGGCTATGGCTGCAGTTTGCAAGTTAATTTTCCAAGGTTTGCTAATCAGCAGTGATAACAGTGCAGGATGATTTACTGAAGACACAGATTTAGCAGTTACGGGATATTGCAAAAACTGGAAAAGGTGTTTCTTTGCATGAGATCCCACAGAGCCAATGATGGCATGAGTTATCAGTACTGAACTGGATGGTTTAACTGGTTTAACACAGCATGGCGCCTGCCTTTGTACTTTTAACACACTTCTATTTTTAAGGCAAGAAACCTTAAATTTTGGAACTACTGAACAAGCACAGCCTAGACTAAAGACCACGTCACAGGTTGCGCGTAACACTAAGCCAAATTATGGCTTGGCAAAAATGAGCATGTGTGCTGGTACCCAGAGCAAAAATCACAACCCTTTCACTCCTCCCCTTGTCCTGCTGCTGCTATATTACCCAGAGCTAAGGCATGGTTTGGGCTTGGTGTTGTGTGTGAATCCAAGTTTGTGGTTCTAGATTCACCACTAGTGGCTTGTTTCAGGGAGACACACAAGTCTAGGTTCACTCACAGCACTAAACCGAACCACGGCCTAGCGACCATGATATTCACTCAGAGTGCCTGGCATACTTGCTCCTTTTTGCTAAGGCATGGTTTGGTTTAGTGCAAGCGAGGCCACGCAATTTCCTTCTTGAACAGCGTTAAGCAAGGCAGCTCAGGAGACCCCACCAGCCCATTTCTAAAAGCTCTGCTTGCAGTATTTCTTTCATTTGCATTTTGACGACAAGGGGAAGAGGTCACAAAATGGCTGCAATTGAAACAAAAGTCTCCTAAACTGATGTGCTGCAACTGAAGTTCAAGCACATGTTTGGTTATTTGTATAGTATGAATATCCATACTTGTATCACTTTTCCAGGGAAAAGCATCAGCAGGGAAAAGCAACATGGGACATTGCCCAAGAGCCTCTTCCTTTAAAGATAATTAATTAACTTCAGTGCCTACCACTTCCAAATGGGCAGTCCTCAGCTTTATGGGGAAACTGCAATAAATGTGATGGATGGGTGGGGGTTTTTTTATCGGTTGTTACTGCATTATTGAAAAAGGGAGTTCTTTAAAGTCCATGCACCATAGATTTACAGCTGGCTCTAGAATACAGGATGGCCAGAAAAAACTCTATAAGTACGGACAAAATCTATACACTTAGGGTCTCTATTTCTGCGACCAGAAGATATTAGAGCTAGTCACAGTGGATACTATGTATGTGCTGTCACAGTCAGATCTGCGGTTTTAAAAGAAATCTGGGTTTTGTGAATGTATGCAGAACTGATTTTATTTGCTCTACTAATTAAATAGATGAATTTCACACCAATATAATATATCGAAGCTCTCTATAAAAATATTTCTTCTGCAAATATTTTTTTCTACAATTAAATGTATTCCTCTCCAGTGTCACTCTAGATTAATAGTACTACAGGTTTTACTCATGCCAGTGTTTGTTTTTTAAAAATATGCAACTGACTTAACTTAAGGCATTTGGCAAAAAGAGGGTCAGACATATTTGCAATCTAAGTATTAGAAGTCCACGGTCCTAATCTAGACTAAGTACATTACACTTAAAATTAGTCATGACCCACTGACTTCACTGCGACTTACATGCAACTAATTTCCCCCCTGGATCTAAGCCCCACAAATGCTGGTTCATGTATATGATACTGGAGTCTTTCAGAATTTGCCTACTGGGACCGTGTTTGCAGGTGCTGTATGTAAGAGAGGTATTCATTGATGACAAGCTCTTCCTCTTCCAGAGTTAGGTCCAGATAATCTTCTTCGTGCTCTGGGATGTCCTCTAAGATTTCATTGACAGCATCTACTTCCATGTCTTCATCAGTTGAAGCCCCGGAAGTGCCTGCAAACAAGACAGGCATGTAGCACACACGACGGAAAAGTCTCTAATTCTCAAGTCTCAAAAGGCACCTCACCATAACATTAGCTCTTCTGCAACAGTACTTTGCATCAACAATTTGATTTGGTAAAAGGCTTTATAGGAGTCTCTAATCTGGTCAATAGTTGAGATGTACTGTTCAGACTTAAACCTTTTCCAGATTCTATCAAGCACGGTATCAGTGGGGGATGAGAAGCAGGGATTATTTCCATAACGTCCAGACCCGTAACTAGTTACTGACAACGGTATTGTGAACATTGACATAATGAAAGGGGGGGGGGACTACCCCAAGATGCTAGTGACTTGACCCTGGAATCTATTCAAGCCGTCACTGTGCAAGACTTTTTTATGGATAAAGAGCTAATATTTAAAGAAAAATATCATTTAGTGGGTTGTATCCAACTCAATGGAC
This sequence comes from Podarcis vaucheri, assembly GCF_965113315.1. Lineage (NCBI taxonomy): Eukaryota > Metazoa > Chordata > Lepidosauria > Squamata > Lacertidae > Podarcis > Podarcis vaucheri. Next base: position 54,060,643 of record NC_138750.1, read on the forward strand.
CTAAGTTAGTTATGTCCATTAATTTTAATGGCCCTACTCAGAGTAGAACCAGCACTGGCTACATGCAACCCATTATAAAATCCATGCATGAAGCAGAAGCCAACGTTCGAAAGTAAGCTCTTTAGATTTAGAGCGTTCAAGCATAAAACAAATTTAGTATAAGAACAGAAAGTGGTTAAAATACAAAAAGGAATCTAGGAAATTGTGACAAGTACAAACAAGTTTGTAAGAGCCTTTCACATACAAGCAAAAGGTTTAATGAACAAGAAGAGACAGCATATAATTTCTCAGATCCCTCAGAGGATATAGACATCAGAAGCATAAGAACAGGGTATCATCAGAGTAAGAAGACTGAGGGAAGGAGATGGAGCTGAGCTAGTTCTTTATGTAAAAGCGTAATCCTATACATGTCTATTCAGAATTAAGTCACAGTAGGACTTACTCCAAAGTGAGTGTGTATGGGATTGCAGTCTAAAGGACCTGATCACTGCATCTATAAGTTCAGGTATTAAGACCAAAACAAAGATTGTTAAAGCTTTTACAACACAAACCTGTGCATGCTTACTCAAAGGCCCACTGTGTTCAGAGGGGCTTACTTCTAGGAAAATGGGCATAGGATTTCAACCATAGGATCTTAAATAAACATTTTAGAAAAACCAACATGCCTCAAAATCTCTTAGTAAAATTATAGAACAGGCAGAGGAAAGATTTAGAGGAAATGCACTATACAAAATCCCTAAATTGATGGTAGAATGATTGGAAGTTTTAGTTTATTCAGGTTTATACTTGAAAAGGAGGGAATTACATTTTTTTAAACCACCATTAAGTAAAGAAAAGTGAATATACAGATTGGGGTTTCCCATGAAATTAATGGTAGATTATTAAAGAGAGCTGACTATCAGTGCAAGAGGCAGAGGGTATATAACATATAAGCTCAGAGGAGGTTGAAAGTGTAGCTTTAAATGACATGACAACAGAGGATATAAGAAATAAAGAAGATTGTGAAGGCAGTGCTGCCCTGAAGATACAGTGGGGAATTTCAGGGTACCATCTTTGCGTTTAATTATAATGTTTCATCTCATTCCGACAAGCAATTAGTGATAATAGGAAGGCCGTTATTACCTTGAGTTTTTCCTCTTTCTTCTTTCCTCTTTTTCCTTTTCTCTTTTTTTAGACAAAAAATAAAAAAAATGAGTAATTTCAAATGGATGAGCTTGAATGTAAGTGGGTTGAACAACCCATTAAAAATGACAGCTCTCTTTTCTTAAGGGAGGAATTTGATCTAATTTTTACATAGCAACCCGCTCCCCCATGAACAAAAACGAAAGGTGTAGTAATTGGTATAACCAACTGTGTCCATTTCTCCATTAATGAATGCACAGAAGATGCAGAAAGGAGATGTAATATTTTATGAGGTGCTTTAGATAAACTTTAAACGTATAAGAATTTGGATAGATTCATTTTACAGGTGGCATTTTGGGCAATGGGCAGCAGTCAAGGAATGTCTATCTTCAGAGAGGCATAAAACAAGGCTCCCGTGTCATCTTTGGTATCTGATGTATTGATCAATGTTGTACCCTAGAGTCCACAGGATGACTTAGGGTGGAAGACACATGGTTGGAGAGCCTAGGTTCTCCCCTTCCCCCCAAGAGCCTTAACCTTGTCCTTAACCAGTTAAATGAGCTTTTTTTGAGATCTGGCAGCATATCAGTTTTGACAAGTCTGAGTAAACAGAGACACAACTGAAGTGGAAATTGCCCACTGATGTGAAGCTAAGTGGAAAGCCAAACATAGGGAGATATCTGGGGCACTTTTTCAAATGACAGAAAAAATAAATGGTTGAAAATAATACCCTCATATTCAAGGTGAAACAGCAAATACAAGAGCGGTCAAAATTAAAAACATAACTCTGCTGGACAGGACGACAATGCTAAAAATGCACGTCTTGCCTGAGTTTTTCTTTCTTTCGTAACTTGATAATAAAACTGCCCAAGGAAGAAAAGCTGGACTTGATTCAAGCAATTACAAACTACTTTGTTTGGACCTACCAAAATCCCCGGCATCAAAGCTAAGGTTTCGTAAAGGAGATGGAGGGACAAGGGGTGGCATTGCCAGACAGCAATGGTAATTGACATTAATGTATAGCCATATTAAGTTCTCTTGGTCAATGGTGGGAGTCCAGTCGGGATATCTGCTATGATACTGGATAGCTAAGACTAGTGATCCACCTGAAAGAATGGGATGTTCCTAGTCTATATATACACATGAAAAAACATCTATCTATACATAGCCTAAGTAGTACAAAGATGTTGTTAGGGAACAAGTGGGCATCAGAGTCATCTCCAATAACTTCAGTGATCTTCTATAAAGATATTAAGGTGGCAAAAGAAGTCTCAGACTTTAAGACCTAGGAAGGGGCCAGACGGACATGCCTCTGCAATATATTCATGATAGGAAGATTTATGACATGCATTGAAGTTCAGGAAGCTATACAAACCAACCCACTACCGTAGTTTCAAGACTTTCAAATTTGGAACCTGCTCAAAGAAGTTCAGAGAGCACATCAGAGTACTCTCTTATTCTTTTATATAAAAAAACACGTTTAGTATCTCTCAAACTGCCTGCAACTAACTCACCACTTTTAGTATCTCTCCTGATAACAATAAAAATAGTAAGATGATTTATGGGGAATAAATAAATAAATAAAAGATTGGTTGCTTATGACCATATAACATATTCAATAATTACAATTTACCAATGTATAGTGCAGACAAATTGTGCACATAATGCTTATGACAAAACTATTAGCCATTATGGATGTACAGACAGGTCAGGATGATGCAGTGTCTCAGCAGCCTAAGAAATGATGGGCAGCGTTAGTGATGTTTGGAACAACAAATTTCCCATCAGGAAATATTGTCAGTATTTAATAGTGCTGTGCTGTTTTTAGAGTTTTTAATATTTATATTTAGGATTTTTTAAACATTGTTTTAATTACTTTTAAACTCATCTTTTATCGGTTTTAGCTTTCTGTGTTGAATCTGTGCTTGTTTTAATTTTTGTGAGCATCCTTAAGACTTGGTTCTGGTGGAAAGGTGGGGTATTAATAAAAATAAAAATAAAAATAAAAAAGTAAATAATGCTGTCAGAGTAATTGCAGCAATTAAATGTAGTTGAGGTTAGGTTGTGTTTTTTTTTACTGGATATATCTTATCTTATTTGCAAGTCACAGAATTGTAGAGTTGAAAGGGACCATGAGGATCATCTAGTCTGCTCCCCCCTGCAATATAGAAATATTTTGCCCAATGTGGGTCTTGAACCCATGTTCTGAGATTAAGAGTCTCATGCTCTACCAACTGAGCTATCCTACTTAAATGAAAATAAAACAAACAAACAAACCTATCAGCTGCACAATAACACTAAGCGACTAATTCAAAGGCTTCCAGTGCATACCATCAGAAATACTTCTGTAAAGCTGTCTTGTCAGTTTTACAGTGTCAAGCCATCAGGCGGCTACTTGAGAGCTGCACAGCCAATATGGATAACTAAGCAATTTGAGAAATGGGGAACAGCTCCCACATGCATTGTGTGATAAGAACTCACAGCTGAATGTGTGAATCGCCTCGACTTTATAGTGCAGTGTCTGACTTAACATTCTCCTTGCTGCTACAGTCCAAACACGTGTGAAGCTGCCCATGGACAAGGAAATTTCCCAGTATTTCTGTGCTCCATCTTCCTTGTCTCAACCAGCACTATGTATGTGACATAATTCCTTCTTCTCTCCTGGTTTCATCACCCCCAGAGTATCTCACCCACCCACCCTGGAGCAAGCCCCTTTACCTGCAGAGTCCGTAGGAGAGTCTTTTGACGAATTGGATTCATCTGAGGGAGTGATGCTATCTGAAGGGGTCTGTAATTCAGCAGGGAGAGATCCCCCATAATGAGCAAGCGTTTGCACAGCCAGCTGAATGTTGCCTTTAAATACTTTCAGAGCTTGCTCTGCTGCTTCAGGAGTAAAGCCCATATACACCAACTAGGCAAGAAAAGGACAAGGAAGATATACACGTCACCAGCCATTGGACCCTTCCTCCAAAGAGGGCAACATAGCATTTTCATGTCAAAACAGCTTGATAAGCTAGGTTAAAGGTAAAGGGACCCCTGACCATTAGGTCCAGTCGTGGCCAACTCTGGGGTTGCGGTGCTCATCTCGCTTTATTGGCCGGGGGAGCCGGCGTACAGCTTCCGGGTCATGTGGCCAGCATGACTAAGCCGCTTCTGGCGAACCAGAGCAGCACACGGAAACGCTGTTTACCTTCCTGCCGGAGCGGTACCTATTTATCTACTTGCACTTTGACGTGCTTTCGAACTGCTTAGGTTGGCAGGAGCAGGGACCGAGCAACGGGTGCTCACCCCATTGTGGGAATTTGAACCGCCAACCTTCTGATCGGCAAGTCCTAGGCTCTGTGGTTTAACCCACAGCGCCACCCGCGTCCCATGATAAGCTAGGTTATGGTAACACAAAAAGACAGCGCGCAGTCAGATTTAGACCCAAGTCATGACTAACTTAAGCATCACTGATTTCAATAAATCTCACTCTAAGAATGACTTTAATTTGGGTTCCACCGAGAGAGAACAGTTGCCTAAGGCTACCACTGCATGGCTGAATGGGAGTTTGAAGTGCACGTCCCATATACAAACTCCACACTCTCAGCTCTTGTTCCACAATGCAAGAGGTATGGGTTTGGGGAAAATGCACCACAAATATACCTAGGGTCTACTAATCGGCTTTGCTGAAGTAAACAGTAGCTTGCAATGAACTGTAACTGGACCTTAGAAGGAGAACAAGGCCTGATAACCCTAAAAGTCACTGGATTTCTTTTTCTTAAATGTAAGCTTATTCTCTGGACTTACTTGATCAATACTTTCCTGGGGAACTTGAAACTGGTTCCTGGGCACCGGATCGTCATCATCTGACAGGAGTAGGTGAGGGTTTTCAAGCATAATCTAGAGCAGACAACAAACAGTATATATACTGAACAAATTTATGCCTCCCCAGTTCACACAAAAGTTAGATTGCCCCCCAAAAATTGGAGAGTGGGGTGGGATACTATATGCATCCCAGACTATCCTCCATCTCCTTTTGGGTGCCACTGACCACCCTCAATGTAGGATTCCTGAAGAGTAGCCACAAAGACAGCCATTATTTCTTGCTTTAATGGCCACCCTTTCCATTTTCTAGGGGGAAAACAACAGGCATTGGATCATCAAATGGAGCTTGACACTCCCTCTTCCTTATTTGCTCAGTGAACATGTTTGTGGCTGAAATCCATTTGTTTCATTTCGCAGATCCAGGCACAGGGAGGCTTGGTAAGAAACTCCTAGAATCAAGAGTGTTGTCCAGGTCCAATGAACATGTTCAAGACTCTACAGATCAGTGCACAGTGAAACCTGATTCGCCAGGTTAGGATTTAATGTTAGGGTCCGTAAAAGTGAAGAAGGCCAGAGAAACTATAAAGCCAAGAGAATTTCTTTTTATGTACTTCAACTGAACGTGGGATTTTTCTTTTGCAGTTTAATAAAAGTTTGGAAAAGCATTTACCTTAACCGCTAGTTCAAGGTCTCCTTTTGCATTGTGAAGAGCTTCTCTAGCAGTTCGCTCTGAATAGCCCATACTCTTCAAGGAGTTAATGTCCTCCAATCGCTTTCTTCTTTTAGCTCTCTCCTCTCTTCTTATTTGAGCTTTTTCCTGTACAAGTGGTGGTTTAGGGGGGGCGGGGGTGGAGGGAGAAAGCTATTTATTATATAAGCAAGCTACATACCCACACACACTCCTGGTGGATATTTTCTGTGTTGTTAAGATTTATCCTTTGACTCAGACACATTTCTTCCCATTACAACTGTTTCTTGCTGGTGTCCTTACAGTGGACCTGATGAAAGTGGCAGTCATCAAGCCACTTGGTGCAATAGTTCTCAAGGAAGTGATACAGGGAATGCACAGAAAGTCTACAATACATTCTGTACTCCAGCGGGTGCAGAATGCTGCAGCAAGGCTCCTCACGGGGTCTCTGCCATGGGAGCATATTCACCCAGCGCTTTTCCAGCTGCATTGGCTCCCGGTGGAGTACAGGGTCAGATTTAAGGTGCTGGTTTTGACTTTTAAAGCCCTTCATGGCCAAGGACGCTCGTACCTACGGGACCGCCTCTCCTGGTATGCCCCACAGAGGACCTTAAGGTCCATATATAGCAACACCCTAGAAGTCCTGGGCCCTAAGGAAGTTAAATTAGCCTCAACCAGAGCCAGAGCCTTCTCAACACTGGCTCCGGCCTGGTGGAATGCTCTGTCTCTTGAGACCAGGGCCCTGCAGGATCTGATCTCTTTCCGCAGGGCCTGTAAGACAGAGTTGTTCCACCTGGCCTTTGGCTCAGAATCAGTTTGATTCCCTCCTCCTCTTTCTTTTTCCTTTCTCCTCCTATGAAGAGATTGCTCCCTAATTGTTTTAATGTTGTATCTTAATCTTTTAAATTGTATTTTAATCAACTTGTTTTTATTATTGGTTGTTAGCCGGGTCTTGGCTGGGGAGGGCGGGGTATAAATAAAAAATTATTATTATTACAATCAAAACGGGTTTGTTCAACACAGACTTTGGACAAGTTTCTTTTTTCACCTCTCTCAGAGGTTTCTACCAAAGGATGTTCAAATTGTTCATTAAATTCAGAAGTTCAGAAGCTGTTCAGAAATTCAGCCCATGACCTTTTTAAATGGGAAAAGCAACGTGTAAGTGAGTACAGCTCTGCCTCTTTAATGGTTGGATCCACCCATTCGGTCATTATGCAGAAACCTCTCTGAGGTGTCTTCAGTGGTTTGTCATGCAGCAACACACACACACACACCCCTCCAATGCTGGTGGTATTTAGCTTTTCCTCATGTTTCCCCACTTGCTGCACCACAGTAATATAAAACAGACCCTTATGGTACCACCCTGGCACTGTACCTCTCTCCTGTTGGAAATGTGGCTGGCAGCGTGGTCCACATTCCCATCGCAAGCTCGGAGACCCAGGCGGGCTTCCTGAGCAGAGAATCCCAGTAGCAACAAGCTATTTATCTTGTCAGGATCGATGCACAACTCTTTAAACAAGCCATGTGCCTGCATAGAAAAAGAAGGGGAAAAGGAAAAATACACTTCTGCTCAAGGGAATGAATAAAATATGAAGAAAACCGTTTTCCTGCTTACAGGCTATTTGGGAAAAATAAAACTGGGAATCTGATGCTTCACGACTGTGTTCAAAGGGGCCTCCTTCCAGGCAACTGCACAGGCTTAGGGAGGGATTATTAAGTCCGACACTAAACACAGAAACTTACCCTTTGAAGATTTTCACCAGCCTCCCTCTCTCTGCCATTATGATAATGGCTTATTCCTTGAAGCAAGTAGAGCCTTAGAAACAAAGCCTTCTCTCTCCCAGAGCTTCCCTAAAGAAAAGCAAGTGTTTATAAATGGGTAAACTTAAAATTCCAATCAACAAAAACATAGTTTATGGGCCTTCTGTTTATTTACTGAAAGTCATGTAAGTTTACAAAAAACGTACACGAGAAAAATAGGACCCCACAATCATAAGGTACAAAAAAAAATTGTTTGTATATGGAACAACATATAAACTTGACACTGCACTTTATCTCTTGAAATTTGGGAAACTGAAACAAGAACACTTGAGTTCTCTACAAAGAATCCCATGAAATGGACTGGTTAAAGATCAGGCTTGAATACAGGTAAGTAACCTGTAATATCAAATAAGAGGTTGGGATCTGAAAACCAGATATGCAACCAATAATCTAGAAAAGGTTTAATGTGAAATTCAATCAATGAATAATGAGGAGATTCCTAACAATAAGAAGCACCTACACATTTTTGTTTTTGTTTTCTCAGTCATTTGCTGTATGTGGGTTAGCCACCCAAAAGGCTTTGAAAGGGGAGAAAATATGCCCAACCTTTTGGGCCTAGGGACATCTGGGAATCTTAAAAACTGTCATGGGCACCCACCACAAAAATACCTATTTCACAGAAGAAAAACTGGCGATGCACAGGAACCTACCCCCAGACACCTACACCTTGCAAAAGAACAAATAAAACACAGACAAAAAGCAAGACCCCCTCCATAAAAAACAGGTACCTGTTCAAACAAGCAGCTCCACTCAAAAGCAAAACAAACCCCACACCCCTCAATTTAGAAATTAGGAGGGGAATGGGTCCTTAATGAAACTGATGTGTATGAGGGCACTGTGGTGCTGATGGATGCTGTGTTGGGAACCCAGCCTTAGGGCCTAGTTTATTTTGGATCTGTAATGCTGCTTTGTGAAAAACCATCAGGCTGGACAAGCCCCACCAAAACAAATGGTAACTGTGCAAGAGCCGCCTGGTGCTTGCTCAGCTCCCTTTCACTTCAATGGGCACAGCCGGAATGCTCCTGCTAAACGCTTCTGCTTAATCTTCAGAAGCACCTTCCCACCGGATTACACAGGGATCAGATTTCATTACTTTTGTTAACATTAATTGGAATAGTAGGGCTGAATGACTGCTCTGAGTTGGAGGATTATTCCTTTTCTTTGCTTGTCGTGCAAATTCAAGATACGGAACCTCAAGGGACAGATAACTGGAGAGTATGAAAGGAGCTACAGAACGTGAGGCCATTTGTATGCAACAACAGAATTTCAGAAGTCCGCAGTCTTCACTCAGTATAGTTTATACAGTCCTTTCAGGCTTTCTAACCAGATTGGTAAAACAGAGGCCCTAGGACTGTTGCTCTTTGAGAGGGGCCCACAGATATCCACACCACGGCATCCTTAGCAAGAGTGTTAACAGCGCAACTGAGTTTTCTGCTTGAATTTTCCAAGGATTGAGAACATGCAACCCTCCTGAGTTGCTACAATTTCCACTGCCCTAGCCTTGCATGATGTGCAAAAAATGCAATGTCTGAAGAACAACATTCGGAAGGAAGACATCTGACAGGTGATCTTACAGAATCAGTCCTGGATTCAATGCATCTTTTGTGAATGCACTTCCTTTCTGAGATTTTGTATTCACGCTTTTAGTTCCCAAGAACACACTCCTTCCTTGGGAAAAGCAAGAAGTCCTGAGTATCGAAGGCAACCAGCTCTAGTGGGAAAGTTCATATTTCCAAAACACAATTTTCACGGGCAAGTGAATTAAACCCTACCACAACCACACACCATCCTCTTTAGCCTACTTTTATAGTGACCAGTCTTTCGTGGTTCTCTCCGTAACACTTCCTGAAACAATCATGAGCTGCAAGGAGCTTTTTCTCAGCATCATCAAGGCAATCCAGCTGACCCAAGTGGAAGTAGCACCAGACGATGTCCAGCTGCAACACTGCGTAATTATCAACAGTGTTCAGGAGGTCTGAACCACATTCACTGAAAAACAACAAGAAAACGATTGGTAATCCAAAGAGCCTCAGCCACTAGGAGAATTTACATGAACACAAAATGTGCTGTGCTGCAAAATACACATTATTTTCCATAAAAGTCTGGTGCAATAGTGTAGCACAGTGGATAAGGGTACAGTTCTTGACTGAAACTCCATTGGACTAGGGGCTGTAGGAAAGGGTGGTAGCAGCCAGCAGGGGCCTTCCTATCTTAGCAGCAACGTACCCCATCTCACATAGGCCTTCTACTGGTGCTAACAGAAGGCAGTTTCCAAGCCCAATTGCTGTGCCTATTTTTCTTAACAGTGCAGCTAGGGAGAGAAGGGTTAACCCTCCCAGAAGCAGTCTCCATGAAGATTACCCCCACAAAGCAATTTGGCATGAAGAAGAATTTTTGAGGGTATGGCTGCACCCCTTCTTTTTTTGGCCCCTCCTACTGCCAGCATGCAATTCCCGGATGATTGGTTCTGCACCCCTGGGCAATAGGATTCAGAGAACACACCACTGTATCAGCACAGAAATGCCAGATACATGGCCACCACTATGAGAAAGACGGCAAAGTAAGAACCAAAATGAGACTGGGCTTATTTATAGGCATTCAAAGCACACCCGTAATCATGCAGTCCCAGGGTGGGCTACATATAAATGGGATTTGTGGACAGGGGTGGTGTTGCTACTAAGGGCAGTGGAAATGTGGCTGGAGTTTTTGCTGATTTTTTAAAAAATTCTGACATGTCCTCCTTTCTTTCCCATGTGGGGCATGTTCTGGTTATAGCAGCGATACACTGCCAGTTCTTTTTAAAAGAACGTTATGGGATTGCTCTGTAAAGAACCATATCCAAACTTCTTTTAAAAGTACCAAGAGGTTCTTACCAGAAATGTTTATCTGCATCCAACAGGAACGGCAGCGCCATAGCATATTCTTTTTTCTTCAGCAATGCTCTGCCCTTTTCATGATAGCCCATGGCTAAGAACAGAGCCTGTGGGGGTGGAGGGGAAAGCATTTTACTAACACTAAACCTTAGTGCAAACTGCAATTAAAAGCAAGCCTTTCCTGTTCTTGGAGCGAACGAACAGAACAGAATGAGCAACTTCTTCACAGCATACACTCACTTTTTTTGCTTGTGGAGGAATCTTGATCGTTCTTCCGGTTTGGTTTGCTATGTCCAGGTAAGGTGCTCTGTCGGGATCCATGGAATCCTCTGAAACAGATCAGACAGAAAATGAGGAAATATGTGTCTTTGCAGGATTAGCTCTGGGTCCTTTAAATTCCAGTAATGTATAAACCAAGACACTGTTTCTCAATATTGCATCTGTAAAATACAATGGCCTGCTTCACTGGATTGTTCCTTGTTCTATATACAACACATCTGTATTAGTTTTTTGATAAATCAATTGCCACGAGAAATAATTGATTATTGTGTTGCATCTATTTTTTTAAAAAAAGAAGAAGGTATTTTGTGGTTCCTGAATGAGGTCCTTAAGAATACACAACTCTGTCCAAAAGAAATTGAGGTCTTTTTCCTGCCCTGTGGAACGCCCTCCCATCAGATGTCAAGGAAATAAACAACTACCTGACTTTTAGAAAACATCTGAAGACAGCCCTGTTTAAAGAAGTTTTTAATGTTTGATGTATTTATCGTGTTTTTAATATTCTATTGGGAGCCGCCCAGAGTGGCTGGGGAAACCCAGCCAGATGGGCGGGGTATAAATAACAAATTATTATTACTGTAGTGGTACCTCGAGTTACAAACGCTTCAGGTTTCAAACTCCGCTAACCTGGAAGAGTTACCTCAAGTTGAGAACTTTGCCCCAGGATGAGAACGGAAATCGTGTGCCAGCGGCGCAGCAGCAGCAAGAGTCCCATTAGCGAAAGCATGCCTCTAGTTAAGAACAGTTGCAGGTTAAGAACGGACCTCCGGAACGAATTAAGTTCGTAACTAGAGGTACCACTGTATTACTACTTAGCATTACATGCAAACCAGGTGTCTCACACCCATGACAGTGACAAACTCCTAGCTGGGATAACACACATACAACCATTCAGTTGCATGGACCATTCTGGATTTTAGAACCATGACCAAAGAAACTTGGTATCCTTGTGGAGCGCCTGTCCAAGTTAGGAGTGGGTGACACATGGGGTGGGATATAATGCTTTGGCCTTTTGACCCAAAAGGTCCTTCCTCTCTGCTGTAAGCGAACAAAACACCCAAAAGCTGCCTGAAGCATGAAGGAAGGGCAAGGCTGATGGGTGTTCCAGGACTGCAGTTGCTGGTATGTCTGTTGAGGGAAAGCAGATCTGGGCTTACACTGCGAGAGAAAAACCAGCTGTGGCTCTCTTTAAGAACGACATGCATCTTCACACTATTTGCAAAGCAGGACAATGCCCTTTCCATTTCATTATTCTTCTTTAAATGGAATTTTAATCTGTACTGCTAATGATGGGATTTACAAGAGCTCCTTACCTCGCTCTGCAAGTATTTCTAAGCCTTTTTTTGTCCTTTGCATCCTTTTGTTCATTTCTTTTTTCTTCACAGCCTCTTCCTCCTGTTGCATTTCCTCACTGCGGACTTTCTTCCTGGTTTCTTCTTCGGACAGTTTCAGCTCAAGCACCATGACCTTGACATTGTGCGTCACACCTTGCTCTTCTAGAGTTTTTCCTGTAAAATGGAGGCAAGTTTAATGAATCCAAGTCAGCTGGAGGAATATGGGATTAAAAGTTTTTTAAACGTATGGCTTAAAAGAAACAAAAAAAGGGCACAACTTCAATTAAAATACTGTACAACACTTTATAGTAAATACAGCCAACTCCCCATTTGCACGAGAGTTGCGTTCCAGGTCAGTGTGCATGTCAGCAGTCACACGTAAGCCTGCTCCACCCTCTGCCGTCTTCTGGGGCCGAAAGCAGAGTGTGTGTTGGCGGTTGCATGTCAATCATATGCGCACAAAATGGTCACCATATTTGAAACGATAAGATACATACCCAGGTCAAGCTGCTTCTTGTTTATAATTATTTTGATGCAATTTTCTTCCAATCCATATGCTTGTGCTATTCTGTGAAGCAGAGCAATAGATATTAAATGCTATTCAGTTTTAGCAGGGTATTAGTGTTTTTTGTTTGCTTCTAACTTATTTTTCTGGGGGGGTGGGGTGGAAATACTGAAATATTTTATTTTTTTCTGAATAATGAGGTTTTTCCCTACGCATTTTTACTACACAGACAGGAAGTTGAGTTTTGCTACAACAGGCAGAAAAAAAACATTAAGTGGTCCACCAAGACCCTTAGCAGTTTTCAAGTGGTCCATGGGGATGGGGGGAGTTTGAGAACCACTGCTATAGACGAAGAACCACACAGAAGCAAAAGGCTTCGTCAGTCCCGTACTTGTATCAACTGATAATCACACAGGGCTATAACCCCACAAGTAAATCCCAATGAATTCACAGACTTACTTTTGAAAAAATATGCACAAAATCCACCTGCACCTTTTGATACAAATATTTGCAAAATATGCCAAAGGTGCCAATACTGTGTTCAATTCAGGAGGCATAACTAAGTTAAATATCAAATACGAATACACCAGACCCAAATTATATGGTATAAAAAGAACTATATAAAAGGGGGGCAGGGAAGAAAACCTCAAAAAGGCAAATGGTAATTACTTACTGAGATCTGAGCTCCTTGCCTGTGATGACCAATTTTGTCTCCAGCACATTTTTTCTTGCCTGCAGATATAAATGCCAAGTTAAAGTGAACTGTGTGGTTCCTTCCAAGGAGACTTGCAAAATTCAACAAATCCAAATTTCTTTCCGGAATTGAGAGTTTTTATTCTAAACAATGGTTTATGTTGACCCCAATGTCAAATCTGTAAATTGCTTTTTAAAAGCACTGGAGGACCAAGCAAGACACTCAACACTTTATAATTTCCAACTGTGAAGTTCCATGCAATGAAGCCTTAAGGTAAAACAAAAGGAGTCCAATCACTGAATATTAGAATTGTGCAATTGGAAATCAAGTGGTCCTGAGAATCATCTAATCCAACCCCCTGCAATACAGGAATATGCAACTATCCCATATGGAGATCAAACCTGAGACCTTGGCATGATCAGCACCGTGCTCTAACCAACTGAGCTATCCAATTGAGTGGCTCCTTGCTCCATCACCCCCTACATAAGGCAAGGAGAAGACCCATTTCAGGCAGCTTATCTGCCTCTTCTGTATACATGAAATGTTTCCATTCATTACACATCCACAACAATTACCTAACATATTATATATGCTTCTTTTGAGAACATTAAACAATTGCTTACTTTACCCAACCTTGTAGGCAAGGCTACTTCAAGCGTCGCAACTCCCGTCATCTTATAAGCTTCATTTTTCGTTCCTCGCTCGACTGCTTTGGAGCGTATCTCTTCCAGGAGGGCCTCTATTTCATTGTCATTACAATTTAGCCTGGCTGAATATTGCAGTGCGAGAGCCTAGGATGATAAAAATGGATCTGTTAAGAAATGAAAGCAGTAAATTTGCATGAAGTAAAAAGCAGCAACAATATGCCAGCCACAGACTACTTGCCTTCAGCTCCTCACCCGCCTCCTGGCAGCTGTTTGTATATGGGGGTTTCCATAGCTGAATTTTGTCTTCTCGCAAATAGTTTTTCAGTTTTGCTGCGAGGTATTTGTTCTGTGCCATCCTTACCTAGGAAACAAAATTAAAACACTCAGTTCTATGTGCACTAGTTGCTGAAATGGGCATCGTAATCTTGTAGGTAGGCTGCATCAAAATGCATATTCTACTTCCTCTTATTCCAAAAAGAAACCTGTTTGTTTACATGGTGCTGAAACCGATGAAGTACAGGAATGGCTTGGTAGAAAAGGACATGCTTTGCATACAGTAAATCCTAGGTTCAACCCCTGGTATCTCCAGTGAGAAAGACCTGCCTGGAACCTTGGAAAGCCACTGCTAGTCGGCATCAATAGCATTGAGATTGATGGACCATTGTCTGACTTGGTGCAAAACAGCTTCCAATATATTATGGCTTTGTTACAATTGTTTATATCCTGCCTTTCAGGTTATAATACAAAGCAGCTTACAAACAACACTCACCTATGTGTTTGTAAAGCACAAGAAACATTATTAACATTTAACACTACATCAGGATACTTCCCACATGGCAGTTAATGACAGACTGCTAAAGGGTGGGGGGAGGCAGAGAAGTGGAACTGTTTCTTTTAGTGCAAGGGTAGCAAAGAAATTGCACCAGTTATGAAACTGTTTTTAATTTATTTATTTAATTTATTTTTCCCTTTTTATAAACCTTTCTTTCAAGTTCAGGGTATCATGCATGGCTCTCTCCCTCCCTACATTATTCATGATGAATGGAAGTTGCAAATGACATTATACAAACGAGCAACAAACAAACAAACACATTCAGCTGATGCTGAGTAGCAAGCAGCCAATAAACTTGGAACTGATGTTTGTTAATGATTTAACATGTTTTTATTTGCTCCATATTGCTGTCTCCTCTTGTAAACCAATCGTTATAAACAACCATTGACAAGTTGAAATCTTATGCCTGCAATCACAGAAAGAACTAATGTATTTGACTGGAAATTTAAGATTCATGGAAATAGATGCTGAATCAATGCTCCAACACAGCTTCACATCTTTACCCAGGATAAAATGTTATATCAGCTCTGAAATCTAGTCAAACTAAAATCTTAGCAGGATTTAATGCAGCTGACTATGTAAAGCCTTGGAGAAGTTCTAATTAAATTGGATTGGCATTGGATGCCAGCTGACCAGAAAAGCTTGCTTGGGCTGCTCTTGAGCCTTAAACAGCAGCTTGATTTGCAGAAATCAGCATTTGGAAGCTATTGATAGCAGGAAGAAAAACATGACCACCTGCAAATGTCTGCAGATCAAGCTGCCACCAGAGGCTGTGATACAGGGGCCAAATTAAAAGTTGGCACCAAAAAGGGCAAAACAGAAATTTCAAATGCTGCAATCTTTAAACCCCTTTTAATCTTGCAAGATTCACAACTCTATAGAGGAAGTGGTCTGAGGACTTCAGCTGTTGCTACTTCTCCCTTCCATCTCTACCATGCCTTCCACACTTTAGTATCTGCCAATGATCCCAGCGCAGCCAGAGCTGCTGCCAGATTTTACAGACTTAGCCAAAAAATCCTGCCAACATGCTGATATTTTTGAAGCTGTGATGAAAGGAGGAAGCCAGAGAAAAGAAACTCCTGATTTCTTCATGGACTTTCTCTTTCTGTCACCATATGGATAAGCAGGTGGTCAGGGGCTTAACTTTTGATTCCTTCTACACAATCAACCAAATATGTGGTTGTCTTGACTGGCATTGCCATTTCTGTTTGAGCCAGATGAGAAAAACAGAAAGCGGGATGGGGGTGGGGAGATATTAAGGAGCAGGATAAACGAAAAGACTGAAACTGAGAACACTGTGTGAAAGAAATCTACATGCAGAGCCTCTTCAAGAGTCAAGAGACTCATTTATGGCTGATAAAAGATCTGGCAAAGATCTTAAAATGCTGCCATCTGCCACTTGGGGTGAGGCAGTAAAATTGATTCATTAGTTTTGCTTTCATTTCTAGTGTTTGGTTCATATGCATTGATTGCACTGCCATTGACACTGAAAGGAAAGGAGACTCCATGAGGAAACATTTCTATTAATGTTTTATTGTGTGAAAATTCTACTTCTCAGACAGACGCTGCAAATTTATGAGCAAACTTTAAAGACAGTGCCTCTGTAAGAAAACCAGCGAGGGAGGTGCACTGAATTATATATTTTAGCTGAGAACATTGCAAGAAACACACATCAATTAGCAACTGATCTAACCCCTCTGCTCATCCCACCAAGTTGCCAGTTCCCTCTTGCATTTTTCATAGCTGTGTGACATGCAGAGATCCAACTGGGAAGACTTAAACTTCAGGGAGACTGCTACCTTTGGCTTTTAATCTGTCACATGGCTGTTTAAAGGAGTCTACTAGAAACAGCCAGGCCTATAGCACAGGATATTGTATTTCAACCGCCTAAGGCAGGCTAAGGACTGGCTGGTGGCACAGGGTTTCCCCCCACATGTGATACAGGGTTACCAGTTTGGCCCTCCCTCTTGGCCTTTAAACAGTGACTAGGGCTGTGTACAAACATTTTGTATTAGAGTCAATGGAGAAAGAGTACTACCCCCGCTAGGTAGTCCAAATACAAACTAGATTTAACTGGCAGAATCCGAGACCAGGGAGAAGAGTTGGTGAAAGAAGACTGGAAGAAATTCAAAGACTACTTACAGAAACATTGTAAAATTAATGAATGTTAGAAGGATGTTGGATAGAAACTAAGCGGTTTCCAGCTGTAATGCTTTAAGAGATATGAAAAAAAGGAGGTTTTACAAATGGGTAAAAGTTTAATGGTAAGGATTTGCTGAACTAACAAATTGAACTGGAATACAAAGAAGGGAGGTATGAGGAGGTCCGAGGAAATAAGTGTATGGAAGTTATGTTATTGAAAATTAATGTGTGTTTTTAACTGTTTTTTATTTTGTATGTTTATTTTTCTTTTTTCTTGTTATATCTTAAAAACTTTTAATAAATATCTTTTTTTAAAAAATTAAAAAATACAAACTAGATTTATTGTATGTTTTTTGCCCCTGAAAAACACTTCTTGAGAAACAGAATTCATTCTGAAAGTAAAAACTTATTGCAGACTGATTGCCCTGCAGTCATTTGTCCAGTGATGTTGTGGGTGGGTGCCTGTGGGGAGGAAAAGGTGTCAATGATCCCCTAGAGGGGAGGGGTTTCAAATGCCTATTATTATTTATTAAATTTGTATACCACCTGTCATCTGCAGATCTCAAGTAACCACAATTCTGGAGAAAAGCTACACCGTTGAACTAAAAATGAATTAATTGTGTACATGGAGCTAAGCAGCAGGGAAACCTTCAGTGGTGTCATTTTCATGAGTCAGGTTCCTATTAAAAGACACAGGCACAAGGAAACTAAAGAGAAATGTTGCAAGTTGTCAATTTGCCCGGTGCATACACCATCATCTTTTAGGCATGGGGTGAAAACAGTTTCATTTTCCCAAGTTTTATACTGTACATTGCCATGATGCTGTTTTATTTCATGGAAATTTTTAAATTCTGCACCCCCCTACAGAATCGATATTCCTATTTGACTGCAAAAGTGTTTTATTCTATTTATTTTGCTTAAATTCTTCTTTGGGGGCCATATGAGGAAAGGGCGGGATGCAGATGCCAGCAAATAAATTCAGGTTCCGCAACCAAAACAAATTTCAAGCTCACGTGCCACAAACCTGCTTCTAAAAATCTGACTTTTTGCAGTACGGAAAAGTGAGAGGGGCGATGGGCTGAAAGTGCGGTTATAAGCAACCGCGGGAGACAACGCCGCATGACCTCCCCACAACCACCTCAGAACGAATGCTCAGACAGGAGGTCGTCTGCGGTGGCCACCTGTAATAACCCTACTGGTTTAATGATATGTGTTTGGATGTGTGGGTGCCCAGTGCTTTTAACCCCGAGCCACCTTGAATGGATGCTTTTGGCAGCACATCAATGCCACAAGCCCGCAACGATCCGATTTAACTTGGGGGGTGACAGAGGGAATTAAGTGCTTCCCCAGAGATGAGGCACAGACAGATCAAGCCAGATTCCCACCCACCCACCCTGGGGACAAAGTGTGTGGGGTGTGCGTGCATGCATTATTAAATGTTATTTTATTTATATACAGTGGCATCTCCGGTTACATATGCTTCAGGTTACATACGCTTCAGGTTACACACTCCGCTAACCCGGAAATAATGCTTCAGGTTAAGAACTTTGCTTCAGGATAAGAACAGAAATCGTGCTCTGGCGGCGCAGCAGCAGCAGGAGGCCCCCATTAGCTAAAGTGGTGCTTCAGGTTAAGAACAGTTTCAGGTTAAGTACAGACCTCCAGAATGAATTAAGTACTTAACCCGAGGTACCACTGTACTGCCCTTCATCAAAAGATCTCAAGGCAATTCACCATGTCAGTTTATGAAATGGGCATTTTAAATTTTCATACTGCATTGTGTACTTTTACAGGTTAGCCACTTTGAGGGAGTATGCTGTCAAAATGCAGATTAAAATCCTTTATGATGACGTTTTGAGCCTACCCTGCCCCCTACGCAGAGAGCATTTGTAGGGCGCTGTTGTCAATATTTATGGTTGAGGTGACTGTTGAAGCAGCCTTTTGCCACCCCCTCCCTCCTCCAGGCGTGAGGGGCTTTGTGGAGAACAGTGTGAGGGGCTCTGGCCCTTTCTCCTCCTCCCCCCCCCCGGCTGCTTATGGGGCGCCGCTGGCCGTCACTCACCTGAGCGCTTTCCTCTCTCCGCCCCGCTCCGCTTCCAGTGGCGGAGGAAGAGGAGGAGGGCGCGTCCAGAGCGGCGCGCGCTGGGTGGAGACGCGTCTCCGCCTCCCGGCCGCCGCCGCCTCCGCCGCCCCTCGGCGACCCACCCGCTGCCAGACCCGGGTTCTGACGAGGAACAGAAGGCGCTGCCGGGTTTCCTACGTTTGGGAGCCCGTCGGAAATGAAAGAGAAAACACTCCCGGCTCCCCCTCCCAGATCGGGCGGTCATGTGACCGGGAACGGCGCTCCCGAGACGCAGCCGCTGCCGCCGCCGCCGCCATTTTAGTTCTTCTTTCGTTTGTGGCGTCGAAAGGCTCGCCGCCGCTTTTCGCACGCGCCGCCGGCTTACGTCACGCGGGGGAGGAGCCAACCGTTGCCTCAGCCAGGTGTGCGCGTCGCCCTCACGCGCTCGTTTAAAGCTAACGGCAACGGCGCGAGCGTCCTCCTCAGCTTTCCTCAGAAGCGGAACGGAGTTGGGATATATTTCTTTGCCGCCCATTCGTCCGAGGACTACAGGGGCGGCTTACAACATAAAAGCACACAAAAATGCCATAGTAACAAAATAAAAACAACACCTTTCCGTGCCTGGAGCACACATTTAAAAGTCCATAGATTGAATTAGCGAAAGGTGGGGGATAAGGGGAAGGTTTTCTCCTGGCGCCTAAATGTGTGTCATGACGCCACCAGGCTAGCTTCCCTGGAGAGGGAATTCCACAAGGGAGCCACTGCAAAAAAGGCCCCATTCTTTTGTTGATGCCCTGGATCCTCATGGAGGGGCCACATTTTTGAAAGGCTCCTGTTTTTAAAATAAAAAATAGTGGCAGTTATGGTGCTTACCTACTGCTTCCGTAACAGAAACTTTTAAGGAGCACATTTTAGGCTGCAGGCCCCATAGGCAGTGTGCACACAATATTAAATACAGTAAATATGATTGGGATAGTGAGGCACATAGGATTGTGCTGTTAGGTTGTGAGCCCTTTTTGTCCTAGGTGTGGGTGCATAGCCAAAGTTGGCAAAACTGGCAAGGAGGAGAGTGGGAAACCTGGCCTAGCTTTGTCAATCTCTCTCTTTCTCTCTCTCTCTCTCTCTCTCTGTGTGTGTATCTATAGATAGTATAAAAAAGCAAAGGAAGGTATGTTAGCACATAGGAAAAACAAATCAACAGTAAAAACCCCCCAAAACCACCTTAATTATGACCAGCAAAAATGTCACAATCTATTCTGGTCTGCGGATTCAAACGTTTGCTCCATGTTTTGCAAAATATTGATTAAAAAGGGTGTTGACTAACTACTTTATTTAGAAATCACAATATATGACTGACTTTGACAACAGTCTTTTGGGTAACATCCGTACTGTGCATTTTAAACATATGCCCCCCCCCAAAAAAAAATCCTGCAAAATGTAGTTTGCTAAAGATGCTTGAGGGGTAAACTACAGTTCCCAGGATTATTTGGGAGAAGCCATGTGCTTAAAATGTCTGTTGCAGATAATGGAGTTGTCAACTCCCCCCCCCCTTTGTGCATTTAGTGGCTGGCCCAGAAGCACATGACTTCATTGTAGGAAAATGGATTTCATTCTGTAGCATCTTACAACCAACATGTTTTTGTATAAGGTTTTGTAACACACCTCAGTCATGTTTTTTCCAGGGCAATGCAGGTTGGAGTGGGGTTCCACCTCCCAGCAATGCCCCTCGAAGAACAGCAGGTTATGATGTATCATATGTTTCCAAAGAAGTATGGGAGGGGGCATTGCACATGTCACAGAAGAAGAAAAAGTGTTTTTAAAATAAGAGAAAAGAAGGGAAGGAGGCTTCCGTTTTGTTATGTGCAACTTTTCATCCTTGACATTTTAATGATTTTTTCCACCCCCACTTAAGACTGTGGGTCTTTATATCTCCACTTCCTAAGGCCCTCACAAATGTGCCAAAAAGGTTCATACTAGAACTTTCATGATCATGCTAGTTTGCAGTGACTAGGGGAAAAAAGTGTATTATGCATTTTTACTAAAGTAATACAAATACCCACTATGGTCTATGAACACATTCAAATGTAACTTCAAACTATGGTTTGCTGTTATGAGAACATGCCTTGGATTTTCTCCTTTGCCCCCCTCCTCTGGGATGAGAAGCCAAAGTCTTGTCACAATGCATTATTGTAATATATGAATGCAGCCTATGTGTACACACATCAAATATTAATTTATACACATAAAACCAAAAAACCTTCAAAATGAAACATCAGTACTGACTCTCAGGAGCCGATTATGAAAATAAAACAACTGGTCTGGATGCAAAGTAGAACTGTGCTTCCAATTTATATTTCTTACAAAATAACAACATTTCCATGAATTGAAAAATCATATTACAAGTCATTAATTTATTTCAGTGATGCGGAAAAGCATATGTGCTTTCTGACATGCAGCTGAGAAAACGAAGTGGGGAAAATAGGAAACGTATATATTTACATATTAACTATATTTAATCTTGAGAGGGCAGGAAAAAAAGAGGATCAACTCCAGATTTTAGAAAGTGCAAGGGGGTGGGAATCATTTGTTTCAATAAAGAATTAACAAAGCAGTATATGTCAATCATTCTTATTAATAATGAATTCCAGTTCATGAAAATAAGACATTTCTAGAAATAGTATCACTATTACCACTTTATAAAAATGCATTTCATAGTTACATCTACACCTGAACAAAATTAGCAGAACATTTAGAGAACCACTGTGGGCTTGTTTACACGGTCCAGGGATCACGGATTAACAAAGACATAATAAGAACTCTTCAACCTGATCAGACCAAAGGTGCAGCTAGTCAATCATTCTTTTTCTAACAGGAGCCAAATCCTGTTAGAAAAAGAACGTTAGAAAGCAGAACGTTATTGTTCTGCTGCTTTTTCATTATTATATTATAGTAAAGGCACGTGAACTTATGAACCATTGCGGGGCTAAAAGATTTTCTACACAATGAACCTTCAAAATGCATTTTCAAATAAGTCTGAACACTGAGTAGTCCAAAGTAGGTTTTAAGCAATCATTCCTTAACAAGCACATCAAAGGTATTTGGTAAAATATTAGAAAGTGTTCAGAGTTAAATCCCATTGCAGGGCCAGCTGAATCCAATAAGCAGAGACCATTGTTTGATTGCCTGAACTCTGTTCAGTGGTTTAACTTTTGTTTCTCGCCAGCAAACCACAGTCTCCTGTTGTGCTTTGTTGTTGGCTGGCAAACCTTGGCTTGCTTTAACTATGGTGTCATATTTGAACCCATGGAAGGGCACGAGGCAAGAGCAGCTGGAAAATGAACCAAGCTTTGGAGAAACAAGCCGTGTTTGTTTGACCGTCTGTGGGAAAAGCCTTGGTTTTTAAAAACAAATCATGGGTTAGCATTATACATCGTGGAGGCTGATAGAGGCAGGAGAATTTCAGATCTGAGGTTGGTAGATATTGTGTCCTGCTGTTTCCTGGGCTAAAGCCTTCATTTCTCTCATCCCACAGAAGTGAGTTGAGTGAAAGTCCCTTTTGTTTAGAACAGAGAAGTTAGGATAAATTCAAAAACCCCTGAGAAGACCAAAGTTGCTCTTTGGATACAAATTCAAATATGTGCATGTGTGGACAACTCTGATCTAATTTAAAAGGTGTGGGGAGTGGATTAACAGCTAAAGAATACCCAAATGTGAACAAGCCCCTTGGCACAGGAGATGGGGGCAAAAGAATATTTTAGCCAAATGTTTAAAATACCGTAGCTTGAGCTGTCCCCACCCCTATATATGAGCAGTTTTTCCTTTCCCACTCAGGGTAACACTTGTGTAAGTAGGGATATACATGGCTACAGCCACAGCAATTCCTGCGACCACAGGTGTTGGAATCCGATCGCAGTTGCACATGTGACCAGAAGGAACATGCAGCTGCTTCTGTGTAGGGGACTGTGCGTAGCAAGACTTGGCTTCCTTCCTTAATGAGATGCTCTCACTGTGAAACATACAATCCAAGTCTTCTTGCAGCTTCAGAGATCTTGTGAGTTTTCTTCTGAGGGAAAGGGTAATAGGGTAGCTTACTAGATGTCGGTGCCAATTTTGAGACTGAAATTTGAGCGTGTGTCCAAGCTGGTGAAGTAACTGAGGTCAAATGTGAATAAGAACTGTCTGTCGTTTCAGCAGGGCTCGAAATTTCCTGTTCGCTGAGTATTCCAGCAGATTGTTCACTTCCTTTTAATAATTCTTCGCATGTCATCACTCTCTCCTTCTGAGACAGTCTTTCACTGTCAGTGCTAACCTGTTCATTGCTTTTTTGGACAGCACCCAAAGGAACTTCCTGGTGTTCTCCATGTGAAAGGCGGTGGATCTCTAGATGTATCCGCCAAGGTGAACTGTCTTGTATATTTTCACTGCAGGGCAATTCAAGGCTAACCTCTTTGACAGGAGCACGCTCTTTAAATGCTTTTGCTTTCCTCATTTTCTTGTTAATTAAAACAGTGCTGACCATCGATTCCCCTGGGACTGTCTCATTCTCACCTGTGAAGAAAATATATGTTTACATATTACATGTGGCAAAGTAGTACAAGCTTGATGGGATTGTTCACATTTGGGGCTGTTGCAAATATAGGTAGAAAGTAGCAAGAGACTCCCCCTCACTCCAGATCAGGAACCACAAAAATCTGTTGTTGCAATCTGATAAACAATCTTAACACATCCCAGAAAGATTGGCTGCCTTACCAGAATCTAATTACAAATGAATCACATGTAGAAAATAAATGCAAGATTGGGCAAGTTAGGTCCCACTAGCTAGTTTTCTCTTTAGGTCAGATGTGAAGAACCTCCTGCTTGTGTGGGCCAATGCTGGTCTGCAAAGCCATTTCCCCAAACCACATCTGCCTCTCATTCAGACAGAGTCACTGGGTGATTCCGGCCAATGGGCTGGGGTGGAATTCACTTCTGTGTTGCTGTGCCCATCAGCTCCCCATGGGGAACTGGTGTGCCGTTGAAGCAGCAGGATTTGACTCTTACTCATCAGCTGGTAAGTAGAAAACTAGAGCCCTCATCAGTAGACACAGGAGCCAACACCTAGGAATCGAGGTCCTTCCCCCCACCATTTTAGTCCCTCTCATTGATGGACATTGCCATTCAAATAGAGCTGCTGCATGCTCCTTTACCAGCCTGTTTCCTGCAAGAAGGTAAAGGTAAAGGACCCCTGACAGTTAAGTCCAGTTGCGAACGACTCTGGGGTTGCGGGGGTCATCTCGCTTTACTGGCTGAGGTAGCCGACGTTTGTCTGCAGACAGTTTTTCTGAGTCATGTGGTGAAACCAGAGCAGTGCACGGAATAATAATAATAATTAATAATAATTTATTATTTGTACCCGGCCCATCTGGCTGGGTCTCCCCAGCCACTCTGGGCGGCTTCCATAGAAACCAAAAAACACTAAAATATCATACATTAAAAACTTCCCTGAGCAGGGCTGCCTTAAGATGTCTTCTGAATGTCAGGTAGTTGTTTATCATTTTGACATCTGATGGGAGGGCGTTCCACAGGGCGGGCGCTACTACCGAAAAGGCCCTCTGCCTGGTTCCCTGTAGCTTTGCTTCTCGCAATGAGGGAACCGCCAGAAGGCCCTCGGCGCTGGACCTCAGCGTCCGGGCAGAACGATGGGGGTGGAGACGCTCCTTCAGGTATATGCTGTTTACCTTCCCGCTGGAGTGGTACCTATTTATCTACTTGCATTTTGACGTGCTTTTGAACTGCTAGGTTGGCAGGAGCTGGGACCAAACAACGGGAGCTCGCTCTGTCATGGGGATTCGATCCACCAACCTTCCGATCGGCAAGCCCAAGGCTCAGTGGTTTATACCACAGTGCCACACGTGTCACTTCCTGCAAGGAACCTCCTGGTAAAACAAATCCCACTCACATGAATCAACTTTGATGTGATCGTGCCATCAGAAACCCTCACCTCACTTCTCAAAGGTGGCCTATGGTATAAGGGGGTAGATAGATATCTGGCCTGCTGGACCGCTGAACCCACTCCTCATCTAGGTCAAACAATATGTATTCATATTTCCTCCTAGAACTCTTAAGTAGTGAATGGAAACAAGGTGACTTATCAAGGATACCATAGAAAATTTGTGTAGTGGCAAGGAGTACAGTCCAGAGAATCCGTGCCATTTTAATTAGACAAACAACTTTTTTTTTTTTTTGCAAAACACTTAACTACAGTAAGTTTTATAGAAGGATTCACCAACTTTGGGGGTCCAGTGTGCATGCCACAAAATGGCTGCCACGGCGACATGGCATAACACAAAATGGCTGCCACATCTAGAAGGAGAGACTTCTCTGTTCTGAACAGATGGGAGGACAGGTGTTCAATCCTGGTATCTCGGGTTACATGCACTTCAGGTTACATACGCTTCAGGTTACAGACTCCGCTAACCCAGAAATAGTACCTCGGGTTAAGAACTTTGCTTCAGGTTGAGAACAGAAATTGTGCTCCAGCGGTGTGGCAGCAGCAGGAGGCCCCATTAGCTAAAGTGGTGCTTCAGGTTAAGATCAGTTTCAGGTTAAGAACAGACCTCCAGAATGAATTAAGTACTTAACCCGAGGTACCACTGTACATTTATTGAGGTCTTTCACAGCCACCATAGGAGGTATCAGATTGCTGCCTCTTGTTTATGGTGATCTTATGTTATGACTAATTTTGCCACTTTCACATCTTGGTGGACAGGGAAGAGCAGGAAAGGTGCACATACACAAAAACTATTTACCTTGAAATTTTTATTATTGCTAAATTATCAAGTAGAAACATTGTTCCCACATAAAAATGCCTCAGATCAATTATTCTGTTTGTGCTTCTTTTTATTTTTTTAAAAACCCTTTTCACAATCTTTTGCCAGCATAAATCTGAACATTTTGGTAAGCATATCTTATTTTCTGGGACCAATTCCAAAGGGAGTGAACGCATCATCCCATTGGAAGGTGGGGAACTGCCACAGCGTACAATAACCACATTGTACCCAAGTAGGCTATTGTTACACTTTCAAAAATGTGAGTGGAGCACCATCTTCTCAGTGCAACAAAATGTTTGGTTTTGGGTTTTTTGCAAGGTCCTCCCCTTTGCCTTTGATGAGAATCCTGATCAAAATACAGATTTTCTGACCTTTTTTCCTGATAGGGACATGTTGGGGAATAGGAAGAAGCTGGAAAAGTGAATTACCTGCTTTTAAAAAAATAAAGAGGGAGAAGATGAATGGGCACACTGATTTAATATGTCTTATGCTCTTCATTGAGGGATTGATATACCTGCGAATAAAGAGGAATTCCCAAATTTTGTCATTAGTGAAGGCGCTTCCATACACTAGCTGTTTTTTTCTGCAACTGACAGATAGGTTCATTCAGGCCTTCCTAGATAATCCAGATGATTGCAATGCAATACCATGCATTCCAGTGTTTCCTGTTATCCTCCTATTAAAAACCTATTTTGCTACTTTTCTGATGCAATTGCAACGACAACCTGGCAAGGCACTATAGATAGCCGAGTGGTCTGCAAGTCAGTTGGTAATGTGGCTGGTGAAGACCTACCTTTTTGTGTTGCCACCCCTGCTACTCCTGTACCCGTTAAGTTCTTTCAGAAAGACTAAAATCTCACAGATTGGTTTCTCATCATTTCCCATTCCTTGCCAAGCAACTGGTTTTCACCTGCATGTTTACATTACACTGTAGAAGGACCTGCAAAGAGAAGTTCTCTCCTTTGATCAGCTTTTCCTTAGGCTAAGGAATTGTCCAACATTATATTCTAGGAGGCCAGAACAAATTGGTTAGGAGGGTTCACAGTGACATTATTTGATAACCAGTAATCCAGAGCAACATGTTTTCTCCTAGTTACATATTACCACCTAGGACCTGGCAAAGCTACGTGTACTGTTTTCACATGATTGCCTTTCACAGTAACATTCAGTAAAATATCAAGGTGACTCTTAGCAGGCTGCTAGGTTCTTAAAGTAATTATATGCTCCCTACGCATGTTTACGCAGAAGTTCCTGTTGCATTAAGAGGACTAACTCTCAAAAACATATGCACTGGATTGCAACCTAAAATGGTTACATCCTGTTGTACTGTGTGTTGTGTAGATAAGAATGGATAGCATCTATGTAGATGCTATCCGATATAATTAACATTTTGTTCTAAGAAACATCATGCAAGCAAACTAATTTTTTATTATTTATCTTGCCCTAGACAACCCATAGTGACTTTGTACTGGATCAAACACTGTTGGTCGAAAATAAGTTCGATCCCATTTTCCATGTTTCTTTGGAGGTAAGCCTGAAAAGAGTTTACCCTCAAGTTGTGTTTCAAATTCTCCTTACCAAACTTTTTTCCACATCAGCATCTTTTTTTAGCCATCATTTTACCTGGTTCAGTTAATTTAACAAAACATAATAAATTACTTACATTGCTTATCTCACTTTCTGGGACTAACACAACAATTCTCTATACAAAACAGATCTAATCCAGAGAAGTTAGTCACTCCTGCTGTATCAGTGAGATTATCTCTTACGTTCAGTACTAGAGACATATCAGTGTAACAACTGCCTTCTATCGTTTAAAGAAACTAGGGGAACAGCCATTGGTAGTTCGTTGTCCCAATAACTCTTGGTACAACCTGAAATGTATTTTGCTCTTAAGACTGACTAATTTACTTACCAGTTTCAGTGTGGGGCTTTTTCATCATGTTCAGCTTCCCCCCACCTCGCCCCTTTTCCTCTTTTGTCTTTTTTTGCTAAACATCCTACCTGAACAAGAGTTCTGGAGAGCATAAAAGTTTGCTCACTATTTTCTAGCACTTTAGCTGATTCTAGTAAAGATAATAGCCAGCTGTGGCTTTCTTTGTGGACTGAAGCTGAAATTTGTGCTATGACAAGACCCACATTTAATAAGTATATCACAGAGCACATTTATCTAAAATATATTCTTCCCCCCACAAACATGAAAGAAGTGTTAACGTTTGGCTTTGCTAACTATTATGACTGTGTATAACAATGTGAAAACAATTCCCACAGGGAGTAGATGAATAAGGCTGTAAACTAGGCAAGCTTACCAGGAAGCGAGTCTCATTTAACAATGTGGGGCTTGCTTCTGAGTAAACATGCATAGGACTGGGCTGTCCATCTGTTACAGCAAACACAGTAAGAGTCTTATGGCACCTTAATGATTAGCAGACTGTATAGCGTATGCCACAATACATCTGTTAATCTGTAAGGTACCTCGGATCTATTTCTTATGAAGACATTGTACTTAACTTTTCAAATGTGAGCATAAGCTTAGGGCAATTGTAAAAATCAATGAACATTTTCAAGGCTTTTTGTGGACCCCTTGTTTTTAAAGTTTTAGCCAAGTCTAAAACTTACCTGTTTTAAACACAATAATGTGTGTCTGCAGTTTTTGCTTCTGTTTTAGACAGTCGTATTGCTCTTCAAGCATGCTTACGTCCATCTTGGTTGGCTGCCCGGAACAGTCTGAGGCTCGTTGCTTTGATAGATGAGTCACTAAGAAAATACCACCCATATATTTATAAGCCTTCACCATCTGTTCCCATAAGACAGACAAAATCAGGCAAAAGCAGAGCATTTCCTTCATTGTGCTTGCCAAAAGCCAAAGGGTGTTGGTAACATCTGAAATAGTCACTCACGAGCCAGGCAATGGCTTTCTTGCATTGCTTGGATTCCCTTCAGTACCTGGTGCAGAGCTGCTGATTTCAATCAACTGAAATATCAACTTTGCTTCAAATACATCCAGTGTGTCCTGAACCTCTGAAAGCAAAGTTAATGACAGGAACTGTTCAGCTGGAACCGGTGTTGACTTAAGTCCAAACATATGAAGCCTTGCCAAAACCCACAGTGAAATACAAAACCTCATTTAACACAGCCAAATGCACACAAAAGGCTAAAAGATGCTGGTTGATGTAGCAATTTTAATTTTAAAGCGACACAGTTATATGTTGGCAGCATGTTACTTTCATGATTATATATAATTTCCCCATATTTATTTTATAAGATTTGATTATTATTGTGGTAAACTCTGTGATAACTATTTTGCTGCTGCTCCCCCCCAACTATTATTATTTTATTCATCTCCTATTCCTAGATATTAAGATAAAAAAATGTAAAGGACATAGAGTTGCATAGAATTGGAAATTGTAATACGCAGCTTCTCGATTGTCCACAAGTACTGTACATTTCTGTTGTGGGGTATTGATTTCTGATTTGTACCAATTCCACCCTATCAATATTCCATAGAATGACGCATCCATCTGTTTTCTACTCTCATCTGTTTTCTTCTTCTGTTGATGATGGCTATGGAATGAAGTCTTTAGATGAAACTCCCCTGTAATTATATCCCCTTTAGCAAAGATTTGTTGTTGGGTTTTTTTAAAACGTTCCACAGGAAAAATAATTGTTCCACATTAGGTGCATGAATCGAATCCACTGTTATCTCGAGTGTTATCCCAAAAAACAATATGCAGGTGCACTCCTCCTTAGTGAGAAGTGATCCTCTTTCATTTAACCACTTCTCCCATACCCTTAACTTTTAAAATAAATATTTTAAAATAGCCGGTAGCCAGAACAATATAGCAGCTGGTCCTTCTCCTTCCCTCTCCAAGGTGCCCCTGTCCACTAAAGACTATTTGTATTGTAGAAGGCAAAACCAGCAGAAACTTTGATATCCCTGTGTGCCTTTACTGTATGTGAACCTCTGTGGAGGTGGATGGGAGTCAGCAATATGCACTCCTGTTCTGAAATGTGTGACCAGTACAAAAGAGAGATGTACTGTACCTTCTGGATAACCCCCATAGGGGTAATACTTGCATTTGTTAATATTAATATTATTTTGGACTGTGGCTGCGTACAGATATCTTTAAAACACATTTGAAGCACATTTCTGCCCTCAAAGGTTCTGGGCAATGTAGCTCACCACTTATTGAGTTACAATTCCTAGCATTGCTTAACAAGCTACAGTGCCCATGATTATTTGAGGGGGGGGATGTATATGCAGCCTGCATCACTGTTACTCAGCCCTGCCTATGCTATCTTTAGGGACAGGAAAGCAAAGGATGACATATTTAAACAGGGCACAGCCATGGCTTCCCCAAGACATTTTGCTGCCTGAGGCAAATCTCCCCACATTCCACTCACAGAAACCAAGCAGTATGCCATCTGAATCTTACTTCATCACCAGTGATTGGGTAATATCCTCCACTCTGTGGTCAACTTTTGTCTATAAAATTAAAATAATTTATTAGGCGTTAATTCAGGTATTTAAGTAAAAAAGTACTGTATATGAAACTGCTGTTCTGTATTATGGCCCATTGAAGAATAAAGCAAAAAGGCCTGACTTTTTATCGGGTAGCTTCTAATCAATGTCAACATTAATTTTCAAGCAGAGTTTGATAACGCTCACGTGCAAAATGAAAAGACCTACTTAATCTACTGTTACTCTATTGCTAGCTTTAGGTATGTTCATAGCAGAAAACTGCTGAGTTATTTTAAGCTGGAGGACACTGCGGTCAAACTTTGGGGGTGTTAGCTTTCTGCCTGCCCTGCAAGACTTAGTGCAATACTTCTACAGCAAAACTGCCTTCACACATCCATTGTTGGGTACCTTTTTCACTATGCTATTCTCAGTCTGGCCCAGCTGCTCAGTGTTAGGAGGAAAAGCTGTTCTTGTTTATTTGTTTCCTGCTTGGCAGGGGGTTGGACTCGATGGCCCTTGTGGTCTCTTCCAACTCTATGATTCTATGATTTTCTACATACCATGCATGCATATTGCCATTTGGCTTGGGCCTCGGGTTCAAAGAGTGGCTCAGATTTAGATGCTTGTTAATTTGGGGTCATTCAATAAGTTTTGCAATTTGTTTTTATGTGCATCAAACCAAAACATGACCCACACTCTCTCTCCTTAGATCTGCGGGTATTTGGTAAAATCCTTTTTTGTTAACCTTTTTCATATTAGAATTAAAAACTTTCACCAATATTAATAGAAATGATGCTACAAGATTAGACCATGACCAATGTGCTCGCAGACCAGCTGATTATAGAAACAAACAACTCAATTTTCTTTTGTGGGGGGCACCTTTTTCTCTTTCCATGCATTTGTCTCTTTTTTTAATGGCTAAGAGGGCCTCAAAACCTGGCTTAGGCCTGTTGGTAACTGACCAGGAAAGAGATCTTGAGTTTGTGGGGGGATATCTCAATTAATATGTTGATGCAGTAGGAGGCAATTGTGAAGTCCATGCTAGAGATCATTAGGAAAGGGACTGAAAGGGCCACAATAAATGTGATGTGTACCCAAGGAAATCCTTGAGTGCGCTTCTAATAGAGAAGTTATGGTAACCTGTTGCTTTGTGAAACTGATGATTTTGCAAGTAGCTGCCCCCAATTGGGGCAGAAATACAGCCAATATGTGAATCACAAAGATAAAGCTGAAAGCTAGAACATAAGTTGCTACATGGTGCAAATGGCTACATGTAACACAGGTTCGCAACATGCACACTAACACAATGTAACAGAACACAGTGGGAATCAACATTGAATCAGCAAAATTGCCAGTGCTTATTGTGCGTGTGTATTAAACATGAAATGAGGTAATGATGTATGATTGGTGAAAATCAAAATGCTTTGTTTGAAACTTTATAAATACCACTTCCTGAACTACTGGGCGTGTTGCAGTTTTGCGGAACGATCCCACTGTAACCTATTGCTTTGCAATAAACAATGTTGGACTCCCAACTCCTCAAGTTTCTGAGTTTTTCTTGGCTTAAACTCGGGAGATAAGCTATTTTTGGCTTACAACAAAACTGCCAGTTCTGTATAATGGTGTTATGAAAATCTTTGGTGCGACCATATTTCGAACACTGTACTGTGTAGTTCAGAAAAAGAAAATCTTCCTCTTTCAATGTAACTTGATTTATTCTACTGTACATTTTAAAAAATTAAAAAATTAAGTTGGTTCATTTAATTTTTTTTAACATAGTCTTAAATTCTTTTGAAGTGACTAGCTTGGGTTTCATCTGTGTTTTTAAACAAAAATTGTTCTTTTTTGAAAAAATCCTTGTTGTCGTTAGCCATTACGAGTGAGGCATGGCAGCATACTGATATATTGAAACTGAGGCCAAAGTTTTGCTGGTTACGCAACAACAAAGATCCATTATTTTTGAGGGTGGAAATCCCTTCTTTTGAATCTGAATTCCAGCAGCCAAGCCATTGCCAGCCCCCAGCCCCCTTTTTTGGGTCAGCCTCTGGTGATATGT